>NC_066319.1:32631092-32888592 GCF_022539315.1 Serinus canaria | reverse complement strand
GCCTGTAAAAGCAATGAATCACAAAGGCACAGCACTCAGTTCTGTCCCACTGTTCCTGACTTGCACACTTACAGTCTTCATACGATTTTGAAGTCACCAAGTTGCCCAAACATTATGTGTATTTTTTTTTTTTCTGGCAGTGGCTAGGGAAGAAGCAACAATAACTTTTACACTGGTGATGAGGTTCCTTACACAAGAGTGTGCATGCCAGTGGCACTGGAGTACAACTTGCTTGCTTTCATCTACAAAAAATGACAATGTCCAGGTACCTCAGAATGGCAGCCATGCCCTCCAACACATCAAGCAGTATCTGAATTACTGTAATCCACAATCCTGCTTGGTGTGGTATTGTCCAAGTTGTTGACTAAAACACTAAGAATATCATCCCAAGTATCAAACCCAAAGGAACATTATTTAGAATCAGATCTGTTGGCGATAACTTTTTTCCCCCTACCCACTGGAAGGTATTCTATCCTGGTATTAACAGATATGGTGTAATATAATAAACTGTTGTTGAATCACAAAAGGAAAAGATGGGAAAAAAGCTACTGGGTTAACATAGTGGAAAACAAAAATTGAGAAAAAGATGCCTGAAGGATGGTCCAAACTCGGATCTACCAGCTGTCAAAGGGCAAGAACTGAGGTCATGAGGCAAGCTAAAGGTTTCAGCAGACATAATCAAGTCATAGATACATATAATGTTGGCATATGTAAAAAGTATATTATGTCTTACTGTATCTTCAAGCAGTTCATGTCTACTTCTTACAAAAAGAAACACTGAAGTTGTTTTCATGGAATGTTAATCCCAGAAGAACATTAATTCAAAAGAAGAAGAACTTTGCTATAAATCATTTGAAAATTGTAATTTCATTCTGCCACTGTTTGGTGTCTATCAAGATAAGGTCAGGACATTCTCGTAGTAAATTCCAAGTCTTTACTTTTTGTCCTTATAGCACTGTTGGCAAGATCCTGAAAGATCCCTACCGAATTGAAATGATGCTCTGCTAAGTGATCTTTGAGCCTGAAGTGTGAATTCTATAGTTTGCATGAACTACCTACATCTTTCTGCTGCCAGCTCTGCTCTTATATGCCAGGGCACATCAATCCCAACTTGCAATATCCTGAATATTAGTCTATAGTCTATTCTGAACTCAGCAAAAACACTGTGCAAAAATACATGCTGATTCCCCAGGGTCCACAAAACTTCATATTGGACTGAAAAGACAAAAATTTAATTGTCCAATCGCTGTCGAGGAAAAGATCAACAAACTCTGCTTATCTACAACATAAGGGTAATAAATATTTATTGTTTTAAGATCATGTGGCTTCTGTTCCTCAGTCATAAAAGACTAATAAACATTTCATCATCATAAAATTTGCGTAAATTCAAATAATTCTTGTTAACTACAATGATTGAAACCTTACTTTTGTTCCTTCCTTATTTATTCTGGAAAATATATTCCATTTCTAAAATATATTGAATTTCTTACTTCTGCTGTTGAACTTAAGAGCTTAATACCTGTCCATTCATAGCCTTAGGAAGTTTTAAAAACTCATTTAAAGAAGATTTTAATTTTGGAAAATTCCTGTTTAAGAAGATACAAAATCTGTATCTTCCATTAGTAAAGTTTCAAATTCAAATACTTTGTTTATGCATTATACACTTCTCTATGATGTTTGCTTATGAAAAGTTTTATAAGTTATATCCTTTATATGCTATTTTAGAAAGGAGAAATATTTAAACATTAAAAACATTTACTAAAATGGTTATTGGTTCTGGTATATTTGACATAGACTGTATCAAGCTCTGCAGAATGGAAATGTCACCAAAAGTCAGAAATTCTTTGCAAGACAAAACCAGAGTGTTAAATATTGATAGTCAGATGGAATGCATAGTTGGTAGTAGGAAGGCAAAATCTGGTAAAGGAAAAATAAAAATATAACTGCCATGTACACTACTAATTCCCCTTCTAGGTGTTTGTAGAGACAGAACACAGCTGTAAAGGACAAGTGAGTGATCCTGTAGCAGGGGTACACCTATTCATTACTGTTACTTTACTCCTGTGGTAATTTTTAAAAGTAAAACTACTTATTTTACACTATAAGGGAAAATAATGTTGCTTAATTAAAATGTTCTCTGGGGGTAGAAAAAAAAAATGAAGCAAAACAAAAACACCAGTGAGAAATTCTCCTTAATGTTTGCATTGCTGACCAGTGTTACTGGTTACATTACATTTAAAGAGATATGAACTTTTCCTTGGGTATGCTGACTGTCCCATAGCACCAGAAAAATCTGTACCTGTTTATGGACAAATGCAACATGAGATTTTTAACTGGGTTACTGAAACAATTTTCAATTGACACACTTTTCTGAATTTATTGATGGCAGTTTCAGGATATGGAGATCAGTTGCAATGTAAGAGACGTTTCTCCAAAAAACAAGGATACAAAGCTCATTAATTTTAATCTTTGAAGCATTTTGCATAATATGATACCATTATGATCATTAAAGTGTAAGTCTGAATGGAACAAAGTTTATTAAACCAAATTCCTGCTTTCTCAAGAAAAATGGATATAAAGAGATGATAAAACCCTATCCTCCTATAAGAACAAGATTCATATAGTAATAATCTAAAAACATTTCTTCCTGAGAACAAAACAAATTCCACATGAGCTTCTGAAGCAAAATACTGTTCCTGAACTTTTCTATAAAATAGTATAAAGACAAAGTATAATTGCATAGCCATTATACTAGGTTTGCAGGCTCAAAAATATTTCAGGCATTTTAAACAGATGTCAGAAAGTCTTGCTTAAATCATTCTGCAAAACATTGGACAATGTATTACATGAAAAGAGTATTGGTAAGATAGGCATGTATTTTTTGCAAAAGAAGACAGTTCACAAATTATCAGAATGGTACTAGCCAGACAGAAAGTACTATATTAGGATAATTTTTTAAATGAAAATTTTTGGTCCACTTTTCCATGATAATTTACTTCCTCCTTTTCATTATTCCAAATAGTATGTAATATTCTGTTCATTTTGTTATTATTTTGAAAAATATAACAGTTCTTCAACCTTGATGTTCTTTTAAATGGTTAAGGAGCACCACAAGCCTCAAAAAGGATTTAATTAAATAAGCATTTCAGGATTCACTCTACTTATGAAAAAGTTTGAGCTTTAACAAGGAAACGGAAATATCCTCAGCTGTTCCTAAATTCTGTTTATATTCTAGGCAGATTATAAAAGTATGACAGGTTTTTTGTCTAATTATAATATACAACAGAAGTATGTTGTTCTTGAGATTCTCTGTGAAGAATAATTTAACCAGCTTTATTATCACAAAATGAAGAACTGATGAGAGGTAAGTTGTCTACAAGTTTTAAAAACATAAATTCAAAATGCTTTTTTTTTACACATTTTATTTTGCACTTTGAGAGAATGAAGAGAGATAAAGTGACTTTATAACTGTATTCATTTCAGTGAAGGGCATGTATTTCACATGAAGTAACAAAAATTCCTACCTTGATGGACTGACTGTAAGGTCCTATGCTGGCAGGTGCCCAGTGGGAAATGCTCTGTACATGCATGACCAGCTTTTCATCATGTACTACATCATCTGTTGCCATGTCATACTTATGTGCAAGGCAGTCCATGCAAAACAGCACTCCATCAGGTAACAGTGTTTCCACACATACTCTGAAAACACAAGATAATTACTTTTTTTCAAACAGAAGTTTGATTGAACCAACTTCCAACATTTATTTTCCACTTTTTTTTTTAATCTGGAAATTAAGTTAGGAAATTTTGCCTGGATCATGTAGCAAAAGTCAGAGTATTGCAATAACCTGCTAGCATTAACACTGTTATCTCCTCAAGGACACTGCTGGCTCACAGACAGCTTCTTGTCTTTGCAGAGCTGCTTCCCAGCACTTCAGTCTCCAGCCAGCAGTGCATGGCAGGTGCATTCCTCCCCAGGTGCAGGACCTACATTTGACTTTGTTGGATTTCAGAAAGTTCTTCTGTGCCCATCTCTCCAAGCTGTCAAGGTCCTTCTGCAGGGCTGCACAGCCCTCTGGGGAATGGACCACTCCTCCCAGATTGGTGTCACCAGTGAACTTGCTGGGGAGGGATCTGCACCTTCATCCAAGGCATTGAGGAATAAATTAAACAATACTGGGCCCAATATTGAGCACTGGGGGACACTATTAGTGACAGGTCTCCAACTAGACCCTGTGCCACTGATTATGATCCCTCTGGGATCTGCCATTCATGCAGTTCTCAATCCACCTCTCTGTCCACTCATCCAGTCCCCACTTCCTGACTTTGCCTACGAGGTTGCCAAGAGACAGTGCCAAAGTTTTTTAAAAAGCAGCAACAGCTTATAGCTCCTTTACAACCTTCTCACAAGTTATTTGTAACAATAGCATATTTTTCTGCTATAGTTTAAGTTGCATGACAGATATATACATATGACAGGACTCAAAATCTACTTAAGCATTCATTTATAAAGTTCACTTCTGTTTCCTCCAAGGAAGACTGAGTGCCTTGATGAACAGACAGACATGTGTTGCATGTGGCCAGCTAAAAAGCAGGGGAGTTGAGGTCTATGTGGGGAAATCAACATTTCAAAGCCTGAGAAATAATTATATTTGCAGTCCATGCATAGAAAAGTCATTTAGCTCCCAGCAGGAATCCAACAAAAAATTACTTGTTCTCTTTACATATCATGTAACAGAAGAATTATAAAATTCTTCCCATCTTGCTTATTTCTTCCAAGAAAACTATTTTTCTCCTCACCTACCACATGTAAATATAGTAGTTTTTCCTTATTACCAGCATCATAAGCATGGATGAATGGGTTTTCTGCTTGGGCTGGTAAATTTTCAAGACAATTTTGCAAATTTATTGCAGATCCACACCCGAGCCAGTGCTTCCAGCATACTGTGTGTGAGAACTTCCACAACCAGGCCTCTGTACATAATGCAATGATGCAACCATGCAAACTGCTGTATCATTTTTCTTCAGGACAAAATGCAACACAGACAAATATGCAACATAAACGCAGTGCTGTGGAAAGGGACCTGAGGACCCTGGTCAAAGGCAAGCTGAACATGAGTCAGCAGTGCCCTGGCAGCCAGGAGGGCCAAGAGTGTCCTGGGGTGCATCAGGCACAGCATCACAGCCAGGCAAGGGAGGGCATTGTCCCCTCTGCTCTGAGCTGGGGCAGCCTCACCTCCAGTGCTGGGGGCAGTTTTGGGTGCCACAGTAAGATATATAGCATTAAAGAACATCCAAAGGAGGGCAGGAAAGATGGTGAAGGGCATTGTTGGGCGGCCATACGAGAAGCAGCTGGAGGAGACTGAGGGGAGAGCTCATTGCAGTTACAGCTTCCTCATGAGGGGAAGAGGAGGGGCAGGCACTGATCTCTTCTCTAGGGTGACACTGATGGGACTGCAGTGATTCTGCAGTGATTCAATCAGGCACAGCACGTGATTCTTAACATGTTGTCTGCAGGATCATGAGCTAGACTTGGACGATCCTTGTGGGTCCCTTTCTACTCAGGATATTCTATGATGCTCTGAAAACTGTTTGCTCAAAAAAAAAGAAAGTAAAAAGCCATTTTCCTGCAACTTTCTAGTCTTTCTACCTTTTTATTTTCTTGATGGAAGGCTATGTAGCTGGCTATGCAAATGTGGAGGCCTAAAACATGCAGGCATAAGAAATGAAGGTTAAATTGTGAGAAGCTGAGTACTATAAAGAGAACCTACAACATGTAGGAGCAGAGACTAATTTTGTGTAGTTTGCAGCTGGGATTAGATGCCTCCTCTGAAGGCACACACAGCCAACTCTCCCATTTCTCTCTGATTTAATAATCCTGGCCTACAGTCAGCAGCTTGAAGAAGCCTCTCTCTGCTTATTTGGGTCTGACACACAGGCAGGGTAGTGGAATGTGATGATTATCTTAACAATGTCTTTGAACTATTTGTCTTGCTATACTTAAAATTCAGAAGCCTCTACTACACTTCATATTCTGCAATAAGAGAATAAAATACAGGATTTTTCATTAGAAAATTGCTGAACAGTTGGTTTTAAAAATATGAAGAAGACAAGAGGTATGACCACACGGTTGACCCTGCTTTTAGTGCAGGATTAGACTAGATGACCTCCAGGAGTCCCTTGCAACCTGCATTAACCTATGATTCAAGTGAAATTTCTCAAGCTGCATCAGTTCTGCATTCTCAGCATATTATCTCAGAAGCATAAGAAATTACTGTAAAAATTACAAATTACTGTGAAAAGAAATAAGCCATTTTGACAAAGACAATAAAAAATATAAACAGAAAATTAGTTTTAACACACATCCTTAAAAAAAAAAAAAAAATTCATGGGCTAGGTGTTTTTCTAATTTCCAATGAACAAATCCACCACACCCAAATAACACAGAAATCACACAGTACACACCTAGACCACCAAGCAGTTTCATTATGTCAGATGCAGACTTGGATGCAACATAGAAGATTTTGTACAACACATATTGAAAAAACTATGCTTTGTGTATCTATGAATTAAAGTGTTATCATCAGTGTAATTTCTTTTCATACTTGAATTCTTACTGAACATGGAAGTGCAGCTAAGCTATCCATCTAGTGTGATTATCTGAGGGAAACTCAAGATGTTAAGAACAACCAGACTGGATAGAGCCAAAGATCCATCTAATGCAGTATTTGTCTTCAACCAGAGCCGAATGCATATAGGCAGGGGAAGAAAAGAAACAGACTTAATATAGTTTTGAAATAACTGTTAGTATCTCATTATGCAAATCCCAAGAAACTGCTCAGATAATAATTTTGTCAAATGCTTTAGTATTTAACAAAATAAATAGAACAAAGTGAGTAACATTTATCACAAAGACCTAGAAGGTTCCAGAACTCATCACTTTTAGGAAGACTTAATATTGGTAGTATGGCTCCAGTAATGCTTTTGACACTTTCTCCTGTAACGCACTCATAGAGAAATTGTTGATGTATGGGCTGGATGAGCAGAGAGTGAGGTAGAGTGAAACTTGGCTGAACAGCCAGGCCCAGTGGGTGGGATTAGTAGCACAAAGTCTCACAGGTGAACAACCAGGAGCCTACACAGGGTCCACTCCTGTTCAACATCTTCATTCATAATCGGCATGATGAGGCTGTGTATCCTTGGCAAGTTTCCATCCACACGGATGTTGACAGGATGAAGAAACAGGCACTTGAACTTGATAGGAGCTTGATGAAGTTTGGCAAGGAGAAGCTGCAAGTCCTACACCTGAGGGTGGAACAAACCCAAGGTCCAGTATATTCTGTGGGCCCAGTGGCTCAAAATCAGCATTACAGAGAAGGACTGGAGGCTGCTGATGGACACCAACTTGAACATGAGCCAACAACGTGCCCTTGTGACAGAGGTTTGATGATATCCTAGACTGCATTCAAAGAAGCACTGCCAACAGGTCAAGGGATGCAAACAGAAAAGCAAAGCAAATAAAATCCTAGCAATACAAACAGTTGTCAGTTCAATCAAGTCGAAAAAGAACTAAGACTTGCAAACCATGTATTATCCTTCTGTAAGTCCATATGGGGGGGGCATTTGTAAACCTTATGGTATATATTAAAGCAGGAATTTCTAACCCTAGTGGTTTTGACATGAGCAGCTGTGATGTTAATACTCCAAAAGGCAGCAAAAGTCTTCTTCTGTGAGACACAAACATTTGGCAAAATGCTTCACAAATATGGCAACAATAATTCAGTCTATCACAGTGCATCATAAATATACTATAGCAGTAGTCTAATCCTACCTTGCTGGTGGACACAAATCAAATTCTGTCACATAAACTGAGTTTATAACACTGAAATCTTTCATGCTCTTCATATACAGATGAACTAAAATGATATCCTTCAGCTTCAATCCCTCTGAAGTCAAATTAGCTGCAGGATAAAAAAAATAGCTGTTAAAGCCAGAATATTGTAAATGTATTTAGAAAGACAGCATAGGCATCCTGGTTTTGTTCAGCAAAACCAACTGGCAATAACCTAACTGTGGTCTAAACATGACCGAAGATTTTGAAATATACTACCTTTCCCCATTCAATACTCCTTTCTTTCATTACATTCTTTCTCATGTCAGTTTTCCAAATATGCAGAAATAGACTACAAAACAAATTTTATCCACTCTGAGCGATGGTAAATTCTTGTCCCACGAAAACACATCATGTATTCATGCATGTAGATATGTTACAGTCTTAATTACTTGTATCCATTAGTCTGATTGTCCTGGGGGCTTGGGGTGGGGTGCTCATTCTGTGACAGCTAGTAATCTACAAAGGACTTTGAATCACAAAAATACAGAACTGGAAAGGACAATAGCCATCTTGAAGAAAAAGATCAAATATTTATATGCCATTCCAGAGGGATGCTTGTCTAAGCTGTTTTAAAAAATTCTCACTGCAATAATAAACTCTGCATAAACAAAGAATTATAAATGGCAAGCCAGACAATAGGAAACAGAAGTGGCCACAGGAGAAATGAAGGAAAGATGAGAGCAGAGGAAAGCTCAAGCAGACAGCTAAAGAAGAGATACTGAGAAGTCAAGATCATCTGAATGTGTATGCATAGAATACTCCAGGCATAGTGCTCAGAGAGAATGTATTACTCTCATATAGTCAATCATATAACCAGATATGTCATCAGCCCTGCAATGTCCCTTTTGTAGCTCATGAGCAATAGAAATTAAATGAAGACAAAATCTTCTCTGAATATAGAACATATATAAGAGAGTACTCTGTGACCTAATTTAAATAAGCCATGTAAAGTTGTTCTCAGTGTAATTTTGGGCATCTCGCCCTTTAATGTTACAGTGTGCACATGTATATACACTTATATATTTGGTTTTAAGTTGAGAAGTACAAGGGTATAAAGTCAGTCTCTGAAGGTTGTCACCTTAGTGAGAAACAGTTTTTGTATTAAATTTTTCAGTGCTTTTAAAGACAGGATTTTGCACACTTTCATTACGATTAATTAGGTCACACCAATACTGAATTTTGTTCTAAATGTTTCAGTGTTACTTAGTCATACTGTCAATAATAAAGGCAATCTGAAGAGGGGAGTTCTCACAGAAAAGAAACGTGCACAAGTGATATAAGAGGCTATATAGCAACTAAAATGTCCTAGAACTCCTATGAAATCACAATACATGTTCAGAAATATCACCTGATAAATTAGCATACAATGGGAATTCTGTATGGAAATAGAAACATATTTGAATGCTAAGTGATAGCAATCACTAGGTCAATATTAGCTGTTACATCATCAGTTAAGGAGGAAACAAGGACAATTTTTGAATTTCCAGCCAACACTTTAGTCAAGTAGAAAGGTCTGCAGTTAAAAGCTCTGCAGCATTACATGAAATACTGGAGGGGGAAAAAGCCCTCAATCAACAGATACATACCTCTGCACACACAAACATCCCAAATCTAAATTGAAAATATATGAGCCAACAAACTATCTCTAATTTGTGCACACAGAGCAAGCTGAAGGGAGTGACTTGGGTAAATTCATAATTCCTACTTTTACTTTAAAAATATCTCCTAAGTAAAAGTAATATCCCTTTTCCTCCTGCATTAATTAGAAGAATGGTGGGAAATAACTTTTCCCCAGCTTATAATCAAAATAAAATTGTTTCCCAAAACACTTTCTCTAGTAGAAAGGCATACAGGATGAACTCTTGGGCTCTTCACAACAACTTCTGTTTTTCAGGGACAGGACCTGAAAAGGTTTCCCTGCATTCCCATTGCATCTGTCCTGGATATACAAAGAAACCTTACAGACTTTCTGTTGAATTTTGAGCCATTCATGGTTTTTAATAATTTATAGAATATGATCAAGTGACACTCACCCTTACTTAAACAGAACTGCCCCAAAAGTTTAAATTAACTGAAGTACAGCTTTTGATTGTTTTTGATTGGTTGGTGTTTTTTTGTTTTGTTGGTGTCTTTTTGTTTGTTTTTTTATTAAGGGGTTATCAAGAATCCTTAGCTGAGAGCCACAAAATACAGCATCCCAACTGTCTACAGGAAGCAGCATTTAAGAACTTTAGCCTGTTTTAACATAATAAAAATCCACGGTTTCCTTCAGCTTAAGAAACTTTGCCATAGTACAACTACACCAGAGCTGCTTTACATTATATAAAGCAAAGCAATCTTTGTCATCTTCCAATCATATGTAAAAAAATAGTTTAACATTAGAGTTTAAGAAAACAAATGTATAAACAGCAATACACTGCATTCCCTCCCATTCTTGGCTTCATAGAATTCCATCCATTCTTCAGAATGTTTCCTGGTGTCCAGTAAGAAATTTCCATTTCCAAATCTTTTTGTCAGCACACATTCACTTTAGAGGTGGTTAAATCAGTTAGCCCAGGAAAAAGTTTAAAAGTACTGTGCTTATTCCATTCTCACTACAGTGAAGCTGAACTGCTGTAGAGATTCAAAATATGTGTTCAGAAAAAGCCTTGTGCACATTTGCAGAGTGAGTTCTGAGAAACAAATTGTTTTGTTTGTCATGACAGAACCATAATTCATTGAGTTTCCACACCCACTTCCAAAAGGAGAATATCTAAAAGAAATGTGAGAACTGAAATTTTCTGCAAAGGATCAGAAAACTACTTTTTTTCCTTACCATCACATAGGTAATGCAAGTAATCTGCTGAAAGCAACAGGCTACTGCACTAATCACACATAACATTTTTTGCAGATGCTAAGGCAAAATTACATAAAGTTTGTACAAGCTAATTTCCATTAAAATATAATGAGAAAAACATAAGACTGCAAAACCCTCTTGCTTCACTTTATAGATGATATGCAGATTTACACTAAAATCTATTGTCTTTTTCCATAAAAGTCTCCACCTTGCTGATTTCCAAACAATGAAAAACTAGCTTATTGACCTTCTACCAAGTATAACATTGCTTCTGAAAAAAAATTCTAGGCTTTCTTTACCATCTTATATTCAATCATGAATACTCAGTTGGACATGCAAAAATACATGATATGTTAGGACAATATCTCTTGCAAATTCATAAACAAGAATATGAGTTTACCCATCTAGATACTAAAAATTATTTCCATTTTGTGAATGAAAAGAAGCTGGTACAAACAGACTTTCTTAAACTTTAGAATGAAAAAATACAAAACAAAAATGTGAACATTTTATGTCAGAAAAAACCATCAACATTATATGTCAGAATCTTGTAAGGAACCTGGATTTCATGATTCCCAAGACAGCAATTTTGCCTTTACATTAGGAATATAAATGAGATTTACTGATATTGACCTAATTCTAGATGCCAAAATGTATATCAGCTTTCTAGAAAACTTAATTTAAAATTATGGAAGCTATAAACGTGCTCTAGTAAGTAGACAGCATCTATAGCACACATACATACACACACTATATATTTCAAGAATGCTATAAAGTGAGCAAGTACTGTGTAAATAGAGTTTTTACAGTGATATGAACACTATTCTGGCTTTCCTGGGCCTTCAAAGTCAGTCAAATTATGATGTGTTAAATATTAAAGCTGGCAGTCTTGATATCAAAGGTTCCAATCAAACGCAAAATGAGATGCACGGCAACAACTATGCAACCTATGAAGCTATAAAACCACTTGAAAATACAGATTCTTCCTTAAGATCATATTAAAAACACAATCAGTGACAGCAGATAATGTATTAACTGAATAAAGCACCTCTGAGAGAAGAAAATGCTTCCCGTGCTGCATCTTGAGCATTTTTATCCTTTGATGGAAGGAAGTGGGCAGTGATACCTGAAAACCATTGGTAACCACTCAGGGATTTTCCTGAATTTTGAAGTGTCTTAGCTATGGGAAATAAAGAAAAGAACTATGATTATAACAAAGGTTTCAAATTAAACAAGGATACATTTAAAATAGTTTAAAAAAGAACTTCACAGAACAGAAACCAACAAACTGCAAAAACATCTTCAAAAATATTTGCAAGCAGATATAAAAGCAAGGGTTCTAGGAGCAAAGCTCTCAAATCCTTCTCCAACACTGCCTTCACAAAATATGCATGCAAGTAGCACATTAGCTGAGAACTTCAGTACTTTTTCTCCTCCTTTCCATTTTTGCTGATCTTTTACAATTTCTCGACCTGTCTGGTTACAGACTTGGCACAAGATGTGACACTGAAAAGCTAAGATTTTCAAAAGTATACAAGAGGCATAAAAACAGATTTTCAAACTTGTATGCCAAATTTTACTGGAAGTTAGGTGCTTAACCTGGTTCTGACGATCTTTGCAAATGCATAAGATGTTTAGACATTTTTAAAGCCCACCAGGCACTTCTCCATACTCAAGAAATACCAAAGACCTAAATAATATATAATACCCAAACACTGTTGAGTGTGAAACTTAGTTTTCAGGAAGTTTACCCATTATGCATGTAGTGTAACAGAAATGTTGGGGTATTTCCAGAAGGAGGAGAAGGAAGGGAAGAGGGAGAGAGAGAAAGAAAAAATAACGTGTTATGCTCCTGTAAACTAATTTGAAATGCTTCATTACTATAGATCTATTATTATGAGAAAATGCATTCTAGTAGGATCTCTCTTTTCAGACTAATTACTACAGGTCAAGCACATTTTTTTCAGGACTGTTTGTATAGTAATTAAGATACTTCACCTGCATGAAACAGTCAATCTTTTTATCTCTTTTTTTTTTTCTTTTTTTAAAAAAACTGTGCAAAACTCACTGAAATCTGAAGACTTATGTTTTAAAGTCTTCCAGATCACTGGAATATTTTTCTGTGGTTCATACTCTTCTGATGAAGGAAAAGTATCATCATCCATACAGCTCATCTCACAATGACAGCTACTGACCACAAAAGTACCCAAGGATTCTTCCTGCTTGAGACAAACATTATAAAATAAGCAAGTAAACACCATGCCAAGCAGTATGAAATCAGCACATTCTATCATTCAAATACATGTTTAAGTTACAAAAATACTATATTTCAACAGATACATATTTTAGAACAATTCACAATAGCATTGGATTTCCCATTAGACTGCAGAACTGGCAAGACATAATGTACTCCTGTTGATATACCAAATGGAAGAAAAATACAGACTTAGTAACTGAGGACAGCAGATATGAAAAATGATAGGACCCAAGAATAAAGACAGAAAGAATACTATTATGAAGAAATGATATCCCACAATTATATAGAAAACAACTATGTTTTCACACAAATAGTATAAACTAAGTGAACAAAGGAACAAAAGCACAAAAGTAAAAATTTTATAATTAACATTGTATTAATTACTTGAAATGGAGCAAAAGACTAACAAGAAAGTTTTAAAATTTTTGGAACAATGAATAAAGGCTGTTCCATGTTAAAAAAAAATCTCTTTCTATTATCTCACAAAGACTATCCTTTCAATCAAACGGTTTGATATGAGTTGAGATAACAGAAAAATGTATTTCCCAAGATCTATACATTGAAGTAATTTCTTGACAAGAAAGGAAAATCATTCTTCCCAACTGCTTTCTCAGGACCAGGAAGAGAAAACTATCCACTACACCTTTTAAAGCAAAATACACAGGCAGAGTGCTTACTGACCAGTCTTTAACAGTTCAGTGTTCATGACATTTTCAACATGCCACATAATTACAGCATACATTTTTCTGCTGGCTTTTTAATTTTAGAGCAATCAGAACCCTTACTCTCTCCCATCTGATTTTCCAATCAGCCTAATCTGAAGAGCACATTGACTTTTGGACCACTAGCTTGGGTAAGATCTCTTGTCTATCTAAAAGCAGTATGAATTATGACAGACTTTACCTAGAAACCCTAATCAAACACAACTGCATGCTGTAATGCCAGATTCTATACATTGAATTTCTTCCCAAAGATCTCAAATTTCATGTAGTGTCTAAACTATGCATTTTACTGCTGGCTTCTTAAATACTAAATTCACAAAAATTATAATAAATCCAGATAAGGCAAGATAAAAAGTTGACAAAACATGAAACCTTTGACAGTCCTTAATAGTGATTAGAAACTTCAGAATATTCCTTCAGCTGATAAATTCATATTCCATGCAAAATGTCATTAAAAATAATATTAACATTATGTAGTGAAGTAATTTTTATTGTATTTAATTTTATTGTATTTTTTTTTCCTGTGGAAAATAAAACCTATCTTATTGCAACATTAATTTTTTCACTTCATTTTAATCACAAAAAAGTCAGAAAAATAAAGGAAAAAAACTATAGTATGCATGAGAACTCTGTGATAACTCAACTCTTATGTCAACATTTGACCTCACTGAAGTGAAAAAGGATCCAGTTAAGTTAAAGGAGTGCATTTGGAAATTTTAAGAAAAGGCTGAATTACAAAAAGATCATTATCTGGGAGAGGAAACTCAGTTCTGCTGACTCTGAAAGAGGTCATAGGTAGTTTTATAAGCACTGTAAACACTAAGTCTATTATCTAAGAGGGGCTGATGCTCTTTGATTGGACTTCATTTTATTCATTCCTCCAAGAAAGACATGAAAGTCAAGGCAATAATCTACTTTACTTGAATCAATTGTACCTCAGAGGTTAAAAGAAGTCAAGAAGATGTAACATAATAGCCCAGACCAAAACTACAATTTAGCACAAACATGACACGCATTCCAACATTACAATAGACAAGCATCCAGCAGCATCTGTACCATTTCCCACTCATTGAATTACACCTTTGACTACTGCCATCAGTGGGTGCATCTTGCTATTACCAAGAGGGATGCCTAATTGCTCCTAAGTCTTCAGGGATAACTTAAAAAAAATAAAGAAGCAGGAACACAAATCTGTAGTTGAAAAAGATCTTTAGATGGTTTAAACTACAAGAACCAAGGAAATTAAATTATTTCAAGAGTTTCTTATTTTTTAATCTACAAGATAGCACTTCATGGAAATATATAGACTGTATAGCAGCATCACATGCTAAAAGTACTACCACTTGTTTCTTGCAAATTGGTGTTTTAATAAATAAATTATTTTCGCTGAGTAATTCGTAGCATCCGCCAGATTTTTACTCACTTTTATTAAGCTTTATATAACACCCTTTGAAGAGATCTACAGATACAAATATCTTTGGAGGCTGCTCTTAAAGACCTGTAACTTCTCTCCATTCCCTAACCTGAAGGACCAAATTTATATGTTCTGCAAGTGAACATGAAAAGAGCATCTATTCCATTTTCATGCCACCAGTTAAAATGCTTTCATCTACATTTCTAAACATGACTTCTGCAAGATGTGGTTTATGAAAAAAAAATCACGGCTATGGAGCGAGCCTCAAAGACTCTATCACAACTGGTTTGGTATAATGTAGAGAACTCCCCCGTAGCTTTGTAATTTGTTATTGTTACAAATATCCCAAACTGATGCAATGTGAAATTTTCAGGACATCTGCAGTCACCTTTTTCTTAAGTAATTCTATATTTTTAAAATTATTTAGCCTCTATCAATATTTTGTCATGAGATAAATAAAATGATACATCTGCGTTTCTACACATACATAAAAACCTGGTCAGTTACAAATTTTTTTGGAAATTATTGTGAAATATCAGAAATCTCTTATAAGATGAGAAGTGTTAAAAAAATTAGGGATGTCTGTTGATCTCAATGCCTATGATAGATCACAATGACTCATTCAAGGCTCCAAAAAATATTGGTAATCAATCACTTCCCACAGCAGCACAGGTGCAGGCTACAGCAGAAGTATTAGGTGTGGAACCTGGCACCTGAGGAACAACAGGCTCAATGCCAGCCTAAGCAGAGCTGCCATACTCTGTTTAGTAGCTATATTTAATTCCGTACTAATGTTGGTCTTCCATTCCTCTCAACGGAGGAAGTAATCTAAGAAGCTGAAACTTATAGACTGTCACAAACAGAGTAACTTTCCCTGAATAATATTCTCATCACTTTAAAAAGAAAAAATCAAGCTTGCTATAATGACATTTTAATTAAATCTTACAGAACCTATTTTATCGCATAACATTTTCATGTTACTTCACAGAAGCAATATATTTTCCCATTTGTTACACAGTTTCTCCCACACCCACTGTACATTGTGATACCAACCTAATTTTGGATCAGAGCCTGCATGCATGCATACACTTAACTATATTCACATAACTCATGTCACTGATGCAAGTGTGCTCAGAATGAAGTTAAGCAAATGCACAAGTGTTCCAAGATCCAAATTCTCCTGTTGAAAAAGCCTTGGAGCTAGGACTTTGACTGATATAGCTGAAATTCCATGCAGTGGTCTTTTATCAAAACAACAGATTGTCTTTTTAAAAAGCTTACATTCTCTGCTACAGAAACTGGTATAAAAACCTATCACAACACAATTCTAAAACTGATAACTCTACCACTGAGCAGCAATGAGAAGAGAGTAGAGCAAAGAGCTCAGAAGACAAAAGATTATGATAATCTCTTTATTCTTTGTGATGTACCTTGATAACAGAAATTCTTGAAATAAATATAATGAGAAAGATCACATGCATCTTGCATTATTTTGAGTACAATATACAGAGTCATAGGAAAGAATGTCCTTTACACCAAAATACTTTCAAATAAAGTATCTTCACTATGAAAAGACAACTAAAAATTATCTTTCCTCAGAGAACTGGACTGAATCTGTAAGCAAATAGAGTAGAAAAGAAAATCCTATATTTATTATCTTAGTGTTTGAAATAAATCAGAGCACAAAAAAAGTTTTGTGGTATTTGCTATCAAGTTTTGAAAACAAAACTACAAGGGTTATCTATATTCTTATGATGTGGAAGGGAAAGTAAAGGTTGCCTAGGAGAAGTATTGTTCAATGATGACAAAGTATTCAAAAAAATACCATCAACAAAACATGTTTTGAAACTTGGAACTCCTTGCTATGTGCCTTTAGTACACATGGCATGCAAATATCTCCAGTAAACCTTTTCTAAATGTACAAGTGTACAAGTTACAGAACTCTACAAGTGTTTTAAAAATCTTCAAAATGACCTGTACAATAAATCTCCTGACATTTAACAGGGGCAAACTGCTTGCACTTCTGACATGTGTCCCAGCTACAAGGTCAAGATCTTTTACAAATAGGTGATATAATGCAATGGTCCATTGTAAGAAAAAGCAGCAGCAGGCATGGTTCCTGCATCTCTTATAGGCAAACAGGCTCCCTTCTTCTGCAAAGTGTTGAAAGAAAACTACATGATTCCCTCTAATTCTGGCCTATTCAAACTTAAGGGCCTGCAGTTTCCCATGTTGTATTGTTTGATATGTGTGTGCTCCTACTCACCGGACCTCAGAAACAAAGTATTCATTACTAAATGTGGGAAAGAGCTAATGTGAAAGTGTGAACAACAGCTAGTATGTTCACTACTGTCATCAGAAGTATGCTCCCAACAGCAGAAGCTCCAGCAGTTTTAATTTCTGTTTCTGATCTTTACAAACCCAACACAAAAAAGTAAAAGAAATAAGGAAAAAGTAAAAGCAAGTTCATCATGCTGAAAAACTAAAAAAAAAAAAAATTCACATTTTTATTTTTCCTAATGGAAAATACTCAGAATTTCATTTTTATTGAGCAGAAGGCCAATACACCTAATTCAAAGATTCTACAATATGATTCAGAAATTGCCTCCCACAAAAATAACCATTTTACATTTTAAGTGTATGAAGTGACTATCTTGGCAAAGTAAAATATTGATGAAACTAGCTATCTATATTATAGTGGTGACCTTTTCACCCTGAAGTAAAAGAGGCATTCCCAAATTTGAAGCATTAGTGTTTTATGACCTTTTTTTTTTATTCTCAATGTTTTTTTGTAAAACTCCCACAAAAAAAAATTGTTTACCATATTCTAAATAGTTTTAATAACAAAATATAGTATTTATCTCTTTAGCCTTTTCTGCATCACTATTTATGAAAGAAAAGTGGGTGTGTTTAAAAAAAGCTTCAATTATTATGCAAAAAACATCTTGAAGTTGTACAGAAATATATTAAACCAGAACAGTAAGTACAATGTTATGTTCCCCTAGGCACAAGAGCTCATTTTGCTGCCAGAAACAATCTAAAGCAAATTTCTAGGCAGGCTTTGTAGTCAAACATGAAGAGATTTAGCTAAAGAAAATGCATTATAGAGGAGGAAAGACAGCAGAGACCAAGGTGCACTAACTACAACTGCAAAATTATTTTAAAAGTAAATTCAAGGAATGTAAAATTAATACCTGTGGCAAATAGCAAAGACAAAATTAATATACAATTCAGTTAAAAATATGTTTTATCTCACAGCAGAAATGACAACAAAACTGATGTCATAATACTTATTAGAATTACACTTCACTGTGGAGTCTACTAATATTTTCTACAAAGTGCTTACAAAAGTGGCTACTTTTACACATTGTTCATAATGGTGTATTATTTTTCCCAATTTTCAGTAATCCCTTGAAAACCTTTAACTAAAATTAGTTTGCCTTCTGAAGCAGTTTTTTTCCTGCAGTACTTTATTATGATGAGATTGGCTGTTAAGTGCTGAATTCTAACTGATACTTAAATTTTTCCACAGGCTTATAAGCACCAAATAGTGAGCAAAAGTACAATACTACAGGCATATCAATCTTGAAGGCATGCCTTTACTATTATGCAGTTAAATGATGCTAACAGTTATGGTCTGAAAGACTGACTGGTTCTCCATATTTATAACTTCTCAAAAACTTAGCTTATTTTACCATGACATAAAATAATCTATAGCCAAAAGATATTAATGCTTTTGCAAAAACCAGACTATTTTCCTTTTAAATATACATTAGTTTATGTACCAAAATTTAGGGCAAGCTGCTGCAAACCTCAACCCTTGCAAAGTGTGACAGGTTTGTCTACAATGAATTGGAAATACGATTTACTACAACGCTGCCTGAAACTGTGAGGCTGTAACCAAATCTAAAACATCTGCATAAGAACGGAAAAGAGCTACTGAACCGATAAAAGTAAAATCTTGATTCTTATATCAAATTTTATGCATTTTAATATGATTTTTCCTCTGATTTATGTAAAGCTTTGTGGTTTTCATTTTCCCTAGCTTGTCACCTTGTAGTGATGTATGGTACATTTTAGCATCGAGTTTGCCATGAGCAATAAAGTCAGTGCCCCAAAGAAATATCAATATATTAGCAGTCTTCCCCACCATGCCACATTCCCAAATTTTCTTTTATTCAGCCTATTTGGTTTTGTTTCACACTGTTGATATCCTTTTCACAGTCGCCCACACAAATATTTAATGTTTGATTTTTGAAAGAAATCCAGAACCAGAAATTGACAGGATGAAATACAATTTACTTTCCAAGGCAAAATGAGGCCATCGTGGAAGAAAAACACTGAGGTATTTTATCTGTTTGGAACAATAAAATTTAAAAAAAAAAAAAAAAAAAAGGAGAGGGAAGAGGGGAAGGCATGATCTATTGAAAGACATGCAGGAAATGTTACTTCAGAGACATGAAATTTGAAATACCAATAGAATAATGTTCTGTAACAATTTCTGCACTTCTATCATCAAAGTGCAGAAAGACATAAGAAGAGCTATAAAAAGATGACTGCAAAAACAGAAGAAAGATCATGATGCACTCTCTTCAACAAAATACTAATACTTGTAGAGGCTTGGGAAGAAAAAAATAATTTTAACTGTAAAATAATAAAATAAAAAAAGAAAAGTGATAACAAATATTGTCTGTTTTGACCTTAGTTCTGCTCATATTAAAGTCTGCAACTTTTAAACCACTGGAGTGCCTATTCCTGTTCTGCTCTTTCTACAGATTCATAAATTAATAGAATTAATCCAATGAACTAATAATGATTCCTTTAAAATTTTTGACCAAGATAATCTCCTCGTGATTAGAAGTCATTCATCAGTCATTTGTATTTTTCATATGGGAAAAAACCAAAACCCAGAACATTCAAAACTCAAGCACTTCCAGGTTAGCAAGTTTTTAAATCATCTACATTACAAAAGAAACATCAAAAGAAATGCCACCTGCCAACAAATCAATACTCTTCATACAGTTTCCTACAGATGTGCTCTACAGTGCAGCTCTTCTATCCAGGTTGCACACATGCTTCACTGAACCCCATTGACTGAGCACCTTGAGGTTTCAAGATGAAAAAGGCCACACAAATATACTACCTCCATTCCTTCATTTGACACAAGAGTGTTTGATCATTCCTAGGGCAAGTTCTGAGTATGTATATTGTTATTTGAATGTAACACCTACATGAGAATGGGATGGTTCACTCCAAACTGTGACAAAACACAACTAGAAAGCATGCACATAGCTTTAAAGGAAAAGAACTTTTGCAGCCTACTTGCCTTATTCTCCAGGTGTAGTTTTGAAAAATGAAGGTAGGCCACAGGTGCAAATGCATCAGCTGAATGCACAACCACCTTGGCTGAATCTCTGAAATACAAAATTTTTTATCATTAAATAGTATAGTATATATATTGGACCGTATATCAAATAGTATTTATATATAGAGACAACACTTAGTCACTGTATAACACAAAATCTAACCTAACTCATTGAAAATCCATTAATTTCTTATCAGTATTTTCATATAAATTAAGAAAAAGTAGTTTGTTATAGAAAATCATATTGTTGAACAATATATTACCTTCAAGAATTTTCAATTTTCAAAAGGAATAAATCATACTTCCTGTGTGAGCTGGCACAGGAAATGCAGCAAGAACCATAAAACCACAGATGAAATGCAGAGTAAGCTTGTTTTTGTTACCTTGTTACCTTACCTTTGTTACCCGGGGCCCCTGAAGCAGCGTTCAGGCAGGGGCACAAAAGAAGGGACAAAGGCACTGAAGAGACTTGGTCCATGCTAGAGCATCACCAAACCTGTGGGTCTTGCCTGCACTGCACAGGTGCAACATCCCACTGTGCTTTGATCTTTCCCACAGCCAGGCAGCAATCTCAAGTGTGTTCAATAGGGCCCCATAGTCTATCACAGGCCTTTGTTATCTAAACACAGATGCTCCACTCATCCAACACAAGGCCAAAACCAATTACTCTGATACATGTGTTTTTGACACCCCAGCTGCAAGTCACTTGAGAGTATTTACAACCCTTCTTGCCAATCTTCCACTTTTTTCCCACACTTCCAGACCAATATTAAGAGAATTAGCTGTAGTCTATGAAAGTATAAACCACACTGTGTTTTAGATTCCAGAGACTAATACATAAAGCAATCTTTAAATTCCATCAACAGGAAATTTTTCAAAAGTCCATTGTTTTGATAATGCTCCAGGGATTAGTTTCTGAAGTATTAACAACATACAGTACTGCATACTGAGAAACTGACTGATCCAGCCATCTTGCATCTGATAGTGAAGACTACTAGACACAACTTTTTAATGCCAAATGTGTTGGTAACAATGTTAAACTTCCTGTGTGCTGATTCAAATTAGTTAATTTTAGTTTTCATTTTTACAGACACAATCTGTCACACTTTGATTCACAAGAGGCAGTATCTGTTATATCCATCTGCACAGTTTTACTACTTAAGAAAAAGGTAGCTCTAAGAAACAAACATCAGAAGGTGAGAAACTCAAGGAAAACATAAGAGAAATTCAGATGCAGTAAAAGAAAATCTGAAAGTTGTTGAAAGTAAGGCTAAGACACACATAATTTTACAGAAATCATGATGCCCTTGGTACCTTCACAGTGTTCAAAGAGATGATACAGATAGATTTCTAGTAATACCACATAAAACCAATGCAAACTCAAAGCACTTGAAGCTTTGGCCACATCCTAGTTCCTCAAGAAAAATTAACAGAAATATCTGTTCTATAAAATGTGTTTTGGAATGTAAAAATAAGAAAACATCACAAAATAATGATAAATACCTTTAACATAAGAAGATCCACTTTAGGCAAACTTTTAAAGTATTATGAAAATAGGCCTCAGATTCTTTATTGAGAGTAATTATCAAGATTCTTTATGATTAAAATATTGTTTATATTTAAGATATAAGATACTTTATACATAGTTTTTTTCAGACTAAAATGATTATGATCAAGTGAAAATGATGTCTTCTAATTCTAAGAGAAATGCGTAGAAAAAAATAGGTGGAAAACAGAATAGTTCTGTTTACATCCAATTAGTCTCAAATTAAAAAACCTAATCAAGTCCTGAACTTGACATGTCATATCTAGCTTGGAAAATAGTAAAAAAACCCCAACCAACTCAAAACACAGGAAAAGCAGAGATTTGAAAAAAAAGATTATTTGTGAGACCCCAATAAATTCTGCAAGGCCATTTTACACTAAAAGCCTGAATTTTGAGTAGGAACTTGATTACCTAAGATGATTCATGTTTGATTGTAATGGAAACACAGGAATTTTTTTAAGGAAATTTTCAGAAGACTGAATAAAATGAAGAACAGTTGAAAAGCTGTCTCAATCAGCTATTTGTTTTGAAATCAAAATCACCTGATGTCTCAAGACTTCTTGATGATCTAGAAAGCATCCAATCATTTTAAAACACTCTGTAACACTTTCTTAGTACAAACATATCAAGTTAGAACAAGACTGAGAGTTCAGTTATAATTTTATAATTTTGCTTTTAACTTCAAACCTAGAATTACAAACCTAACACAGAGCTAATAGTAAGGTATATAAAGGAAAATGGTATTTCCCAAGTATTTCAAATGGGACAATTTACTTTCCCAAAGATCAAACTATTCTGCATTCCATGAACAAACAGGCCTTTATTACAAGAGCAGACATTAGATGGTATTCATATAGATGAGAAACAGATCTTTAAAATTTCAAGAAACATTGAATAATTGTACTTTAAATATCAGCATAAGAAGGACAGGAAATGCTTGGTACATTTCAAACACTGAGATTAAGAAAGCTGACAACTGGCTCACAATAGACTACCTGGGAAAACCAGATAAACCCCAATCAGACTCTAGTTCAATATTTTGGTTGCAAGATTTTGCTTTCACTACTAGATATTGTTTATTTTCAAATAGATGTTTCACTCAATCTGTCATACTTCCTTTGTGAGGTACATTTTTGAATGAAGATGGAGAAGAATGGCAAGAATTCAACTTAACATTCAGAAGCAAAAGTCATCATACAGTCCTGCATTAAAGAGACTCCCATTTCTGCACAGTAAGTAACTTTCTAGGTTGTATTTTATTTTTTCCTGAGCCAGCATATTTTTTATTTTGTAAGGATATACTCTAGAAAAATATCTTGTCAATTTTGAGGGCAAAAATCATTGACCAGTGAAAACACTACCTGCGAGTAGTGTTATAAATAAAAGGCATACTAGATTTTCTCCTGTTCTTTTAGGTTTATGTGGCAAGGTTTTGGTGGCAGGAATTAGTGTTTAGAAGTGGTCTCCATGACATGAGACCAAGGGATGCTGAGCTCATCAGCAACATTGGTAGTGTCTCAGTGATAACATATTTTAAAACTATGTTGCAACATGAGTGAGAAAAACATGGTAGTGACAGCCCTGCAGACACCAAGGTCAGTGAAGAAGGAGTGAGCGGAGGTGCTTCAAATGCCAGAACAGATTTCACAAAGCCTGTGGAAAAGACCGTAGTGAAGGAGGTTGCTCCCCTGCAAGCCAGGAAGGACACATCAGAGCAGACACACACACTGCAGTGTGTGCAGAAACCCACACAGAAGCAGTTTTTCTGACAGGACTGAGCCCCATGGAAGACCCATGAGGAGCAGTCTGTTCCTGAAGGACCAAACACCATGGAAAGCACACGCACTGGAGCAGTTCTTGAAGAACTTGCCTGATCAGAAGGACACACATTGTAACAGCTCATGAGGGAGCCATGGAAAAGACCCAAGCAGATGCAGGGGAAAAGTGTGAAGAGAAGGAGGCAGCAAAGACAGTGTTACAAGCTGACCAGCTTCATTTTCCACCTCCTTGCACTGCTCATTGGAGAGGATGTAGAAAAGTCAGGAATGATGAAGTGAAGTTAAGCCTGGGAAGAACAAGGTGAGAAGGTATATTTCCTTCCCACTATTCCACTTTTTAAAAAAATTATTTATTTAATTTGGCAATAAATTAAATTATTTTTCCCCAAATTGAATGTGGTTTCCCATTGCAGTAATTGGTAAGCCATCACATAGCTTTCTTCTTGACCTGCAAATAATTTCATCTTGTTTTCTCTCCCTGCCTTCTTAAAGAGGAAGAGTGAGAGCATCTTGGTGGGAACCTGGCAGCCAGCCAAGGTTAATCCATCATACCTGTTTGAAGGCAAAGGCATTCTTTAATGTCTTCCTCAGAAACTTTTAATTCAGGAGATGTTTTGGAGTCATTCAGGAATTTAGGGATCTTGAAAATCCTGACAGGTTGCAATTCTCTAAGTTGCAATCCTCTAAGTTGCAATGCTTACAACACCATTTAAGCTTTTAAAATTGCATCAGGATTTAGTCCTGCTTTAGGGATGGTACTCCCAAATTCAGTGCCCCCACTGAGACTGTCCAAAACCACACACTTCTCTCTTTCACTTCCCCCTGCCCCTGTTTTCCCCTCCCCATGTGGTGGGATGGAGCTGAGAATTGGAGGAACAAAAAGCCAAGATCATGGGTTCAGATAAGAACAAGTTACTGGTAGCAGCAGTGAGATAAAAAAATGAACAATAACAGCACAATATTAATAACAAAAGAACACAATAATGAGTGATTCACATTCAAAAATGCTCATTGAGAACCCTGCTACAATGAGCAACACAGATGGCTCCCCCTCTGCCATGTTTTTTTCAATGGGAGAAACATTCCTCAGAGAGAGAGAGAGTGAGAGTTCCTGAGTTCCTTTCCCCCAACCCTGGACCCTAGTGAGGTCCTATCAAATAACATTAGGATCCTTGGCCAGGCCACCTCCCAGCTATTGCAAAAATCTAAATCTGGCCTAGCTGAAACCAGGAGAGATGTATACCTGAACCATGTATATCTAAACATCTGGAAGCTCTAGCAGAGTTAACATGATTACAAAGTCTGTTTAGACTCTGTGTATAGGAAAAGCAAGAATACAAAGTAGAAAAAAAATCACAACTTATTTAAAGGAGAAACTATAAAATATTTTTCTTGTAAAGTTCATAGAGTAAAACTCATTGAAAAAGTGTTTAAAAGTCTACTGTGGCACATATTTATTATTAAATACTCACTAATTTAAATATTTCTTTTATGTATTTTTTTGTGCTTTTATTTTTAACTGTTATTATTTGGAGTATCACCAAGAGGAAATAAAGATAACTTAGCCATACCACCTCTCCTTCAGCTTTTCCTAGTAACTTGAACTGTCTTTGTATCACTGATAGCCAGATATATTATATTTCTACTTAAACTGCTCTTTAGTTGATCCCAAACCAAGGGCATAATCAACCTGTATTTCAGTGGACATCTGCCAAGATTAGCTACTAATGCTTTAACCACTTTGTCTATTGATCTCCTCCCAAATGCCATGCAATGAAATGGAGCTGACAGTTCTTGGTTCTCTGTTCCTTACAGAGACAGACCCCAGTCTCACAGAAAAGTGAAACAAATGGACCTGCACCATGAAAGCATTAATCGTGTCTATATGCTCCATAATCTGGACCTGCACTAAGATGACTGAGAATCAATCACCAATATATGACTACTGGTCTGTTTACTTGCTTAAGAAAAAGAAAAGCAGTCAAAATATTTTACTTGAAGCAACCAGGCCTAGCTACTTAACAGACTTATAACAAACAAGACACAAGTATTTTCCACAGCTCACTACACAGACTTTAGCAATTAATGTCAAAGGAATAAACTATTCAGTGTAATTGAGATGGATTCATACAAAGTTTGCATTTAAAATATCCTCTAGTAATTGAAGAAAAGGGTTTATTGATATCATTCTAAGCTTCTAAACTTACACACACACATATACACAGTTAATGGAACCCACAGGCTACTGAAGTGGCACTTTATCAAATTTAGCTGTAATGAAAGATAAATATTACAGGCAATTCACACTTCATGAAAGGATAAAAGTGTCAGTGTATAGGTACCGGTTTTACTGCAGGCCATAATCAGCAAGTAAACGAAAGTGCAAATGTCTAAGAAGTTTATAGCCCTCTATGAACGCCTCATCGTGTCAGGTATTGATTTAGGTTTCCAGAGGACTTTGCCAGTGTTAAACAACATGAGTGTCTGTGAACTTAAAGAACATGTTTTGCCACTCCAGATGCCATGTGTTACCTCTTACCACCTCTAGTTGTCTCAAACTAAATTTTAGGATGCTCCCCTTGCTTTAATATAAGGAAACAGAAGAAACTGTTCTTACACAACTATTTTCTTCTTAAACAGAGGGCAGTCCAGAGTGAATGTTTCATATTCTCCTCCTTCTCCACAAGCATGGACTCCATATTTCTCAGAGAGCTATCAAAAAAGAGAAATGGAAACATGTAGGTATTACACCAAAGAAGTTCATTAAACGTATTTTGTGAAAATGTCAAAACCAGTTCATACTAGTTGCTAGTTGGAGTTAAACCATGGCAAGTACTTTCTAAAAATCTATACATGACAAGGCTGAAAAATCCCAATCATCATACAGTCAGGTCTTGTTTTCTTTGTATGCCTATTACAGTGATTAAAAATTACCGATGTGTTACATTTTAAGTAGAACAGGCACTGTAATATTTAGATTAACAAATTGATTTCTGGTTCCTCTTTCTCAGTGGCCATGAGAGCTTGTTCAGACTCCCACACTTGTCTTTAGCATGTCTGTTTCACTTGGAGGAGAATCTTCTACTGTGAGTCAACACAAGGAGTAGCACTTCGTATAGAAGTATATAATGAACACATTTTTTGACAACAGATTTAGGATCTGTATTCTATGTTTAGGTAAATATTCTTTAAAAAAACTAACAAAAAATGAGAATTTTCTAAGTCAAAAGCAAAAAGCTAAAGCAAGATCTAAAGAGCAACATGTTATTTCTTTTATAAATTGTACTTACTATACCTCTTAATCAACATATATTTATGAATATTACTGAAGCTCTGGATATCTCACTCAAACACATAACTAGGTATTTTTGAAGCATTCAAAATATGAGACATAGCTATGTTAATTAATTCCTGCTTTACAAATGAGCAGCTGTGGAGCACGGCCCGAAGTTCTTTTGCTGGAATAAGGAGTGCATAACTGCTCAGTAGCTCACTGTACTGTTGTTTCAATGTACTGTATTGAAAGATAGTAATCAAGAACCAGATCTGAGCATGGGGACACCCTCTCTGTGTGCAGCAGAAATTCCTCCCAGCAGCAGATTATACCACCTTATAATGCGTCACTGCAGTGATTCAAGCCAAGCCCTGTCCAAGTTTTTAACATTAAACAAGCACTAACATTCTGCTTTAAGTGACTCATAAAAACTTGAACTGCAGTCCTTAACTCCATTGCAAACACTAATGTTACTTTTGGGAATATTTATTTAACCCCTTTATGCCTTTCCTTAGAGGAACAGAAGCCCATCTATGATGCTTCTGCAGTCAAAGTTGACATACAGTTCTACAGAACATCAGAAGGCTAGAAAAAGTCTGTCTGGAGGCTAGAAGATAATTCCAAATCTGCTGTTTCTTCTGAGGCAAATAAGACTGGGATATTTATACATCATAGATTACATTTTTATATAGTTACTAGAATATTTGTGTAGCAAGTCTATTACATATATTCAAATTATACTGCATTTTTATTGTTGAAGCTGAATGTAGTTTGTGTTACTTTACAGTTCTCTCTCAAAGCTTTGCACTTAAAAACTTCAAAGAGTCTTGATGACTTCAGTTAACCTAAACCAAAGGTCTGAAACATCTTCAGCCATTATTTCACAGAAGAAGAAAATGCTCTGAGAAAACAATACCTTGGTAATGTTCCACGTGAATATTTAGTTGTGTGGTGCTATAAAATCAAAACCTCTTTTGGAGCATGTTTGAAATATTTTTTCAGTGTCTTGTTATGAGAGTTATTTTTAATTTTCCCTTTCACATTTTCTATCAAAGAAAAGGAGCAAAAGAGAACCTTTAATCAAGCTCTCATTAAAAAATTACACTCCTGACATAAAAGAGAACTCCATCTGTCAACAATGGCAACAAGGTTTCTATAGGACAAATACATCAGGAATAATTAATGTTGATGCAACAAGAATGGACAACCTACAAAACAGTTAGTCAAAACCTTTTATTTGAAAAAATCCCCAAAAAAACCCCTAAAGAAACTGATTAAAAAATTGAAAGAGAGAAAACCATAAAAGATCTTTCTAACTAACCTTTACACAGCAAATACACAGAGTGACTGTTTACAAATCACTTTCAAAATTGGTAGCTCTGCTTGTAAACAGTGTCTAGAATAATTATTGGCAATTAACATTGAATACTCAGAAGATGTAAGACTATTTCCTATCTTTGTTGTGAGAAATTCTCATTTTCAATGTCACTGGCTTCAACATCATTCTTGACACCAATTATACAAGGTGCTAAAGGGTTTTCAGTTCTCACAAATGTCAACAGGACCAAAGGATATTTAGCAGCTCATAGAACAGATCCTTAACGTTCATTTAACAAAGTCAGGAATATATTTTAAATGTCATCAATGGCATAAGAATTTTGCCTGTTAATAATTTAGAATATTAATATTATTTGAAGACCAATTATTTGGGTTTGCAAACTGGATGCTACGTTAATAATAATAGAACAGCATGGACTCTAAGTTTAATGATTATTAAATCTGCCTTCTAGTACAGATGAGCCAGAAAACTGCAAATTTATGAGTCAAACATAACTAATCGCGAGTAATGCAAGTACACTTCAAACTCCAAAAGACATCTATGTTGAAACCATCTTCCAGGCTACACAAAGCTTATCTTAAGTACACAATGAGATATAGGATGTACATATAAATAAGATACACATAAACGACCAGTCCAAACATTACCTGAAGAACAGTCTCTTCCTACCTTGGGAATGAAACAGAAGGATTAGAGCTTCCTTCTTTAACTTTCATAATCAAAGATAAATATTTGAATTAGAGTACTTCCTTTCTCAAGTGAAGACTTTTTTTCCCAGACAGAAATTGTAAGACTTAATAAACTCTTACATTTACAGAAATGCTCTTTACATCAAGATCAACTTTTGAGGCAAGCATACAAATAAACATTTTCCTATTGACTATTGGCAGAGCCAGAATTACAGACAAATATAACCTTAATGTCCCTTTGCCATTCTATTAGCAAATTCAAAGGACAGTGGGATCACAACCTGAGGCATAAGTTGACATAAAATTCTTTAGTGTAAAAAGCTGAGACTCCTGTTACAGAGGAAACATTGGGACATGAAAGTAATTAAATAATTTAGCAATTATCTAGCAACCACACCTCAAAAACTAATCAAAGACCTATAAATTAGAAAAAAAAGCAATAATTCAAAAACTTTACTTTCTGTAGTGCTGATTTCCTCAGCCCCTAATATTCACCCCTGCTAAAACTATGGGTGGCAGATCATCACTGCACTCCTAAGTTCAACATTCTGAAAGTAATGTGAAAAAAATTGCAAAAAGCTTTTCCCACTCACTAGTCCTTCATTTTTTTGCTACTACTGCAGAAAAACCACCTCACCTTTATGCCAGTAATTATTACAATTTCTACTGTACACATAAAATAAATTAAAAATAAAGAAGACTGAAAATTTAGGTGATAATATGTTTTCGAAGTCAAATAACTGAGTGGAGGAAATCAGGGCTGGGTTATAGATTTATTTGTTGGGGATTTTTTCTAAGCAACACTCTTATAATGCCTCAACCACAGATTTTTTGCTAAAAGGAGAATGACTAGTTCATGCTTATTTCTTATATATCCAAAAGACAAATTCTAACAGGTCTATTATAGTAATACAAGTTAATTTTGGTCTCATTGACTGTTCCTTAATATAAACTTTTAGTTAAAAAAAAAGAAAAAGAAAAGTAAGAAGTGAGTGAGTTTTATTTCTAGATCTGTAGTACCAGAGAAGTTGAACTTTGTGAGTACATGCTAACATATGACACTTTGTGGCTCTTTATCAAAGATATTGGCATTTTTCTGGGCACTGAAATTATTCAGATATAAAGTGATTTTTCAGTGAACTGAAGAACATAGAGAACGATATTAATTCCAAACAGAACTGCAAAAATTCTCACAAACTTGCATATCACGCTAGGAAAAATGCTGTAATGAAATACCCTCCGCCTAGCTGAATAAACAACTATAGTAAAGTAACATCAGATGTCAACACAGAACACAAAAAACAATCCCAAAGAACAGGAAAAAAATATATTAGCAAAAAACCCCAACAGGAAAAACAAATTTACTGTAAAATTTGAATTTATTGGTTAGATAATAGAGTACAAATCAAAGATCACAGGTATATAAAGCCATGGCAGTTTTGGATATGTGCAGTGTTAAACACTAAATCATTCTGGTGTTTTATATGGTATGGTTAGAATATTAAATTTTATCTCTCTTCCTTACTGGAAACTGTGAACCCCTTGTTTTCACATTCTGTCTGCCAGAACTTCTGATGCTGAAAACTTCACTGGTTTGCAAAAGACTATTTTATACCGTGTAAGTATTTTTCTTCAGTTTATAGTTAATGATTTGGTTTTATAAGGCCTTAAAGCCAACTAAGTATCTAGTAAAAAAAAGTATTTGTAATGGCTTTGACTTTCATAGCATACATATGCACAAGCAACAGCCAAATGAACAAATAATCAGTTGTGCAGTCTTCCCTACAATGGCCTGACAAGCATTGCAAGCAATGTCAGAATGCCCAATTTGTACATTTTAGGCAGTCATTGCTTTGTTTATTGCTATATCAACAAAAGATAAAATCATGAAATGTGGGTTTTGAGAAGTGTTAAAACCATGACAGTGATAATTTCAGTGAAATCGAGTAAGTAAGAATCACTTTAATTGAGATATTAAAGAAGATGACGAATATATGCAATTCACAAAAAATACCAGGTACTTTTGGATTTCATAGTTTATTATTTTCTTTTGAAAATGAATGATGGTGAAATCAAATGCAGAAGAATACTTCTTACTAGCACAATTAAAATCGCAATACTTGCTGCGACAGTTTCAAAGAAATCAAGACTTATTCAACTAAGGTGAGTAGTTATCCAACTTCAACCCCACTGAGGGTACAACCTGAATTTTGATTACAGAAGCTTTCTGTGAATGCAGAATATTGAGATGATTTTAAGAAATAAACTAGATTTCCAAAAAAAGATAATTAATGGGATTATATACCAACAGGTTAACATAGCAGAGGATCAGCAAGGAGGAGGGGAAGATTTCCGGGCAGATTCTCAGGTCTGAAGTAACAAATCTCAAGTTAAGAATAGACCAACACCATCTCTTCAGGTAAGGTTATTTGAATGTTATAAACCTCAATTATTCCTCTCCAGGTTTCCCAAGTAGCAATTACCTATCTTCTCCTCTCCATGCAAATAATTAGAAAAATGGAGTTAAATATAAGATATAATTGCTATAAAACTCCTCTACTTTTCAGTAGCAAAGAGATTTTTAAAGTTCTAGTTACTTTTTCTTTCTCTTCTTTTTCTTTCTCTTCAAAACAAACTCTTTGCAAAGCCAGGCTGACCATTAACTACCCAGATTAACAATGAAATGAAAAGTATTTTTAGGACAGCACTTTGTGGACATTTAGACAGCCTACACTGAAAGCTACATCAAGACCCTTTTAAGAGACATGCAATCATTGTGGGTATCTAACAGGCTCAAGAATAAGGAATTGTGGTAAACTGGCATGTCACAGACAATACATGAAAACATAATTTCAGAAATGTTATTAAAATTTACTTAGCTTGATGTTTGAAGCTTCTACATCAAACTCGAAGAAACTTCATGTACAAAATCTGGTCTTTTTTCTTTTCCCTAGTTGAATGATTTTTCTTTAAATAAATCTACTAGCTCTGCCAACAAGCATTATCCTGGTATGAGGACACACAGTCCTTTGCACAGAATCAAATACATCCTCAAGAATACACCTCTGATTCCATTTTTAAAGGCCCCAATGTATGCAGTCTGATTGTATAAATGGTAAGAAACCTGCAAATAGGAATCTTCAGGGAAGTTTGGTATCACCTATGATTTTGCCCCTACTGTTTCTTGCTGTGAAAGTCTCTAACATACAATTACTTAGCTGTATCATATTGATATACCAGTTAGTGTTCCTGCAATAGTGAGATTTCATGCCTCTAGTTTGTTATAAAGATGGTGACATCATTTGTGAACTATTGTCAAGAAATGTTTTTTGATATGAAAAGTGCTTAGCAAAGGCTTATATTCTGTGTACAAAGCAAAGCTTTGAGTTAACACTTAATTTATGAAAGTATGTAATTTTTATTAGGTTAATTCTACTGGATTTCTAGCTGTGTTTCTTTTTAAATGCAAGTTGAACTATATGAATATCCTTTAAGTCATACTCACCTCCAGAAGAACAGGCTCCATTTCACCTAGAGTTTTTCCTAGATGCTTATCTGGATCTAAACCTGCAAAAAACCCCAAAAATATAAAAATATTTCTTATTAAGTACTCTAATGACATGAAGAAATGTTTTTTTTATCCTTTTAAAAAATATATTATGAGTTGCCACATTATCTAAAATAATTACTATCCTAAAGAAAATACACTGAGTCAGAATTTTCCCTAATCTTTGGGCAAATATTTTCCAGGATTATGGAAAAACAAAGCAAGTTACCATTTCACTACATGTCAAGTGGAAAAGCTATTGTATCCCTCTCTTAGAAATTTCACTAGCCAGTGAAGTAAACACACAGGTCCATGGTAATAAAAATCCTACAAGGATACTACCTCTTTAAGTCAGAAGTTACCTTTGTAGATACCTATGGAATTCAAATACAATTGAATTCTTTTTATGCTTCCTGCAGCTGGAAGGGTCACAGGCTCATAATGAAAAGTTCTTTTGCCAAATCCCATTCTTTGTGTGTTTAACGCAAATATAAAATGCAAGAGTAAAAAGGATGGAGATATAAAGAAAACTCAGATGTACAGAATGTATTGAATGTTGTACCTTTAGATCCATCACAAAATACTCTGTATGATGTCTACATTTTGATTTATTTTTCTTTGTAAAAAATTAAGTCCTATTAACACTTGATAGGTGCTCTAACTTGCTCCTGTTTCAACTTCTTGACTTTTTAATTTTGGCCAGCTAATGGGATTTAATGGTTACTTTTCAGGATAAACCAAGTAACTGGCAAAAATGAGCAGTGAGATAAAATAATCTAGGAACAACTGTTTCAAAAACTGACATCCTCAATCAAATAAATATGGTAGTTGGATGTGATATGAAGTGGTCAAAAGGTCTTACCAATTGAAGCAAATGAGAAAAAACCAAAATTATAATTCCTGAAACTGGAGGAACACTGTGAAATTTTCAGTTATCCCATTTTCTGGGCTCCTTTTTGTACTGATACAATACTCATCTATTTTTTCCTACTCTACTGCTTCATACAATAATAGGTATCATTACAGAGCTGCCACCAAAATTACTCCATTCAGAAGCAATTTCTAAAATATGTACCTTGCAAAGCACTTTAGATTGTTGATGATGAAAGCTGTTATATAAATGTACAGTACACTACTATATAAAGTCATTGCTGAGTTAAAATAGCTAATATGTCTCTTAATTTTTCCAATCATGATTTTGGTATATTTAAATTCCTGTGAAACTAAAACAGGTTAGAGTGAATGAGATTTAAAAACACTAAGAAAGTTTTTAAATATTTCATTAAAGCACATTAAAAATTCCCTTCTGATGTAGGGGAATGCTTTTAAAATTGCTTAATAATTAAATTTTAAAAAGACTGAGTTTTTTTCCACCCTCTATTCCTTTTTTGTATTGGTTTATTGCTTTTTTTTTAACAGACTATGTGTTAGATATGTGATGACAATTTATTCTTGTGGAAATAGTTTTGAAATATATTGATTCAATTTTAATAGTTCAAACAGTTCTGGTGATCTCTTCCAACTTACATCAGGTTAGCATTTTGTCCTTGATTATAATGAGATAGGTATTAAGCCGAACAAGCAATTTCTCTTGACATAAATGAAAGAGTACTGCATTACAGTATCATTTCACACATTTATATTAACATTCTTCTTTTAATATAATTACTTTGCTAAGATAAGCAACCTCTTTCTCCTTGATAAAAATAGATTGATTTCATCTAAATTTAAACCAAGGGATACATTACAAACATATGAGAAGGGAAGAAGTTGTCAGAACCAGACACACTGACATATTATTTCTTTCATAAGGTTCTCTTTGGTAATCTGGACGTATCTTCTGTCCAGTAATGAATGCAAACCAATAATTTAAAAGAAACTATGATATAACCAGTTTATGAAATACAAATAAATTGCCTATGTATACACTATGGGTAAATTCTTTAGTGATATCCCGCACCTACATAAAATGTGTGAAGTGCAATGTACTTTTCCTGTATCTCAGCAGAATTCTATTTTTGGACAGCTTGCATTTATTTTGAAACATAGTCCTTCTTTTAGCTCCCACTAGGTTTATATTGTGAGTGAATAGAGACTGTCTGGTAAAGGCCTCAGGAAGCAATGTAATTTTCAATTTGAGAACCAGTAATCCACATCTCCAATCTCTACTGCTCTGCATGCATAGATGCAGCTGTACGTCTGTTGCTAGAATTAGTATAATAAAGTATTTGGAACTATGCTTACAAAATAGCTTTTTAAAATCTATATTTCTATTTGGTACACTTTTCTTTATTGATTCAGATTCTTAAAATGGCTTAGACTAACAAGAACAACAATGTGTTGTAAATTCTTAGTACCACATCCTCCAAATTTATCCTCAATGGAACTAGATGTAAAGGAAGCCAAATGGATGGATAAACCAACAACAAGGTCCAGGGCCTGGATGACTCTATGTAGAATTAAAAAATTAATTAGGAAGGGAACTATAATTTGCAGGACTGACATCTATTTTATTTAACTTACATGTTTCAATGGGGGGCAATTAGAATTCAATTAAAATATTCACTTTTATTACTTCCCTGACTGACCTTGAAGTTAATGTCTGTTTTATTTAATTGCATCATCTATGAATAAATGTTAACCCTAGAATGTTATGGCCCATTATTTTCAATGCATTTTTAACTCCCCAACTGAACTACATCCATCAACTTATTATGTGCTGCCAACAGAGCAAGTGAGACTTTATTTCTTTGAGATAGACTAATATATAATAACAGAAACATCTCAAAAATTTGATAATTCTGTTTTTGACAGCGTTCAGTAAAAATAATTATGCTTTCAAGTCCAGTTTTGTAGTCTATTTTCACTGTAAAATCAGTAAGCAATAGCACAAATGGGATAATCACTTCAAAGTAATTGCTACTCCATCTGTAATTTCTGATAAATCCACTGACAGGAGCAAAACTCTTTTCTGCAGATATCAACAGTGGTTGCAGAATGCTCTTATCACAGCCACAAGACAAGTGTAGAGAACTGCAGCAATGTCAAGAGATTGGGACAAAAATTCATGGCTTTGTTCTGTGGTGAAAAACAGAACGTGACTAAAAGGCATTTCACAACTGTTGCAAAGGAACCATATTTTAAATAGCTCACTTTATACATATGTATTAATGGAGCACGAGGCCCTCACCTTAGGGGCAACTACCTGATATTACTTGCATTTATCAAGACCATTAGAAATCCAAGTTACATTTTCATGGCTCTGCATTCAGCTAAAAATCCACATTCTAAAGCCTTATCTGACAAACAAGAGCATGTTTTATATACCTTCAGAATTTCAAAATTGCCTGGATTCTTAAGAAAGTCTTTTAAAATAAAAAATTCTATTTTTATTTCTTAGTAAAATTTAAAATATATAAAAATAAAGCATAATTACTTGTTTCAAGAAGTGTTGGTATATAAAGGTCTTCTGAAAGCTACATTGAACCAAACTCTAACCCATAATTTATGAACACATTGTAAAAGAGTCACTACCACACCCACATCAATTAAGTATGAGTTAACCATTATCTGTTGATCTTACAGGCGGGAAAAAACTCCAGCCTTTCCTCACTAATCAACCCTACAATTAAAAAACTTAAACTTGTTACTCAGTGAATTTTTCCATAAAATAAGGTAAAAACAAATCTCCAAAATTTGATATTATCATATTCTTCTTTGAATATGAATTGAAATATCATATTCATAGGAATAGAATAGGCTTTTGGAGAAAAAAAAAACCCACCTATTTTAAAGGTACAGGAACATGAAGTTCTCTTTTATTCCCTGACTTCTTAAGAAGTAATATTGAGAAGAGTAGTAACTGCCATCACTATGAATGTAAGGGACTAAGACAACTTCTGATGATGTAGGGATGTATAATCTTCAATAAAGTTTCTGGAGAGATCCTAATCAGCTGCTCACTGAGAGTAGAATCATTTAGAATTTTGAATAAGAAAAGAGGCAATGAAAGACTTCGGTTTTCTGGAATCAAAACTAGTTTATTCTCAATCTCTTTATCATAAAGAAAACAGGGTTAACAATAAGATGATAGGACCTGTAAGGTAAAGAAATAAATATAGAAAGCAAAAGATATATAAAGGATATATAAAGGAGAAAACAACCCCTGTCTTAGAACTGAAACAGAGAAAATAGGACAATTTTTGAAGCTAAATTCTTTTTAAAATCTATTTTAACTGTGTGTTTTTTTTTCCCTAAGTTAACAATACAAAATCAGTGATTTTTGAAAGGAGGGTCAGGCACTGTTCTTTACACAGTACAGAATACAGGAGAATGTTTCTAGAAACACAGGAAAAGCCTGTACACAACAGCATTAGCTGGTAACATAGGCTTACTAGGTAGGAGTGCAGGAATGTGTTATAACCTCCACCAACTAGAAATGCACATGCCACACAGATATTCTTGAACTATAGATCTATACCTTAAGTTGCCTTGAGGTAAATTATTCCTGTTGTCATATTTAGCTTTCATTTCTCTGAAGAGCTGGGAAGTGAACTTTTCATCTGATAGCATAATTTGACAGGTTCATTCCTAACTTCCTCAAAACTTTCACACATGAAAGACTGTGTTAACAATGGTGAACTAGATGGATTCCTTGGATTTCCTTTTCCAAAAGAAAAAAAATTGTAAAAACTGCTTAATTTTTGTATAAAAAAATGAAAAGTGCAATAAATAATTGGTATTACTGCACCTCTAAAAGATTTGAGATTAATATACTTCTAATTTATTTTATAAAAGAGGAAAATTCATGTGATTTCATTATGCATCTACTTCTCTTTTTCCCTTGGCCTTTTTCTTCTTTTTTTTTAATTTCTTCATTTTTCCTGATATGTGATAATTTATCCAGTGTGGGATTTGTAGGGGGATGGAACCTGTAGACATACTGGGTAGAGTAACTCTTTTCAAGCTAAGTCAAGCTTATCAAGCTAAGTGATAAAGTTAAAAGACATTAATCCCAAAGGGATTCTAGCATATGTTTCCAGTGCAGTTTAACTGTGATCTCAGTTTATCTTCCTTCTTGAACATTCTTCAAGTATGTTCTAAACTAGGTTAGTTGATGCCATAAAATTTTAGAATTCTGAGTGGTAAAAGGATCTAAAACTTTTTATCGAAGTAATATTATCTACAATCTCTTGTGGGTTTTTTTTAAACATCAAAGATGTTTGTGTTCTAGTTAAATCTAGGATTCAAAGCAATTTAGCTCTGTCACTTCAAGAACAGAATCCTCAAAACAATCTTTGAAGAAATTTTTACCATTTTATCAGATAACAAGGCAATATTTCCAAAGTCACAATCCCCAAGTAAATCAACAGAGGTTTCTGAAAGCAAAGATCAACAGATCTGCTGGAAGAGGGTAAAAGACCAGAGCAGAAATAAAGGATCAGACTAGAACAAGAAGGACAAGAAGTCCTGCAAAACTTCCACCTGAAGAGCAAACAGCTATGGTTCTAACTACACAGATATGTCTTCAAAGCATTGAGTTTATGTCCTGTTTCGGCATGTAAGTCTGTAAAGTAATTGGGCATCTAGAACTTAAATTGTATCAAACATTAAAGAACAGTAAGTATATATTCTAGAACTAAAAATATACCACTTGTATGTCTTGATTTTCATATTGTTAAGATTATTTCTGCTCTTGACATCTCTTACTAAGCTGTCTTTCTTCCACTACTATTCAGCTCCAAGTTCTGACTATTTTTCTGTCTTTTTCACTATAGCCCATACTTTTTTCCTGTTTCACATTAAATGCTTAATAGTGCCCTCTTAGCCTGCTGCTTCCATTTAAATTTTCCTTTAGATTATGTGATCTCCCCAAATGGCAAAGTGATCTTTTCACTTTTAAGCCATCTCTCTCCTACTTTGTCTGTCTGTGGAATCTTCTTAACAGCACTCAATATCAGCTTTCAAACACTTTTCTGTTTTCAGGCATTGTCCCTTACTCTTCCTTCTAACTCCTGTTATCTTTTATGACAACAACATCCCTCCCATTTTCCAGTGTATAGGCTTAGAGTTAGAGAAGAGGGAATCTTATTCCTCTCTAATTTGTTTCTAAACTGACTTATGCAAAATCCCCTAAAAGATAGGAATTTGACGTTATATTCTGATTTTGACTGAAACATTGAAGAAGCAATTCCACACAACCCTGCATTCTCAAGGCAATAGTGTGCACTAAGAAAACTTACTCAGTATAAATGCTACTTTTGAAACATTAAGAAAATCTAGCAACATTGTGGACAAACCTACTTTAACTACATGACATAAAATCAACTTCAAGTATATTCTCATATATATGAGAAATGAAGTCTGCCATATCTTAAAAAGTACAGAGGTACTTAAGTTTTAGTGTTAATACTTAACAAGATTTAGGTGTAGATAACTATAGAAGTAAACTGACAGTAAATAAACTTGAACATCAAATTTTACTAAGGATCATATTGTAAGAAACTCAAAGATTCCTTCCAAATGTAACCCTCCTCCTTCCCTCACTTCCAAATTTGTATTACACCTTGTACTGCAGTGGAAACAATCTGCTTCAGGATGAGGCACTGTTAAGACCAGTATATGGAGTTACCAAGATTTAAAGTTGAATCTGTTACATGCATACTCTGCAAGTTGATTAGTATTAGTTAATCTGGAAAACACAACCAAAAAGGAAGGAGATCAAAAATGCATTTTCTTCTTGTGGTACAATAGTTAACAATTGTTCTATTATGCAGAGCTATATTACAATGTGTCACATGAGAAATGGCTATTACTGGAATTTCAGGAACACACATGTTAAAAACAATCAGTAATAGCTTCAATTTTAGCTGATACTGAGTAAGCTATTTCTGAATTTCTGGATTTCCACTGAAGAGAGGTATATTTCAAAGATAAAAGTATGATGTATCATATAGGCATCTTTAGCAGCAAGAAAATGGCACTGAAGATAAATATTCAGAAGTAGCTTTTATACATACATATATAGAGTGCTCAGGTTTGCTGCTAGATCATGGAATGTTTTTCTCTCATCATTAAAGCTTTTGAAATACACTCTAAAGGAAAGAAAGCTGATCTACTTATAGATCAACAGAAGGCATGTGAAAAAGGTTGCTAACAATACTTTTCTTGCATATAAGTGAGAGCAATTGGCATCCCATCTGGAAAACTACACTTCTCTGAGATAGAGAACTCTTGCCACTGGCAAGGTTTATGGTATTAATTTGTAATGGTGGATTTAGGGAAATGTACTAAACTAATGCTCATTTACTTGCATAATTATGTGTTTTCTACATAAAACGACAGGCTTTTACCTTGTCAATACGGGCCGTGAGTTAATGGAAAACAGGACAAGGCGGGTGTACAAGTACGCCAGCGCCGATGAATGTCAAGCTCAGGTTACAGATTTGCTTCTTGCATTAACAACTGTACAAAGTATCACCTAATGCATTACCCTTCAGACTCTTAAATCTGTTATTTTAAATATTTTTATTTAAGCTTTGATTATTAATCTAAAAGGCAGAAAGTTAAACTGTATCTTATCTTCTTTGCCACTTGATATGTTAAACAGCCTTCATACCTTAAATCCACTTTAATAAGGTATGCAATTATTAAAGCATTACAGAATGGCCCCAGAGCACAAAAGCTCCATTAAATTTGCTTACATCTAATTACGTCTGCCTGAGGCAGGTGAGAAATTGACTCTGATAAGATCTTTCTTTTACCTGTAGCCAAAAAATAAAAAGGAAAAATAACTCGGAGTGATTTTCTATCTAATTGCTATCTACAAGTATTTATGGTATTCGCTCTTCCAATGAATAGCCCACAAAGCACTCTTTGTGCACTAACCAGTGCATTTTCAGTTTTTTTAAGACTGTTGAATACAAAAGACAAGCTTATCTTGCTTCAGGCATGACAGGTCATCAATGCTGACTATCTGTGAAACAGTTTTATCTATTATTTAAATAATATATTTCCTTTAAAAAAATAATTCTGATGTGAAAAAACATGTTACATATGCTTTGTGGTCTTCATTTTTTTCTACATGACAGTATAGAATAAGAACACGTTCTATTTTCTGGAAATTTAACATAAATATATAAATATAAAAATATACAATAAATATAATATATATATATATATATATATATATATATATATAAATATGGCCTGAAAACAATTATTTAAGAAACTTTTTCCCCCCCAGTTTAAAACCAAGTGCTTTGTAGTAGAAAACATGGTATCCTATTGCTATATATTTCTAACTGACCTCCCAAAATTCAGGCAAATGTGAATAAATTACATTGCGTGTTACCTGTAATTGAATGTGGTATTTCTAATCATGTGGTATTTCTAATCATTCTAATCCTCCTCTCAGCCCTAGCAGATCCTACAGAACAATAGAGTGAGACCATCATAGTGATCATGTAAAATCTAGTTAGAAACTATACCAGATAAAGAGGGTAAAATAAATAAATTTTTTAAAAACAATTAATTTTTAAAAATTAATTTAATCAATCCAGTCTAAAGGGATTATAACTCAAATCTTGGTTAACAATGAAGGAGAAAATACTTTATTATAAAGCATTCTTTGAGAGCAATAGAGATTAGGTATTTGATGGGAAACTTGCCCAGGTAAACCAGACACTGGACTTCTAATGAAAGATTATGTAACACTATTTTCCAAATATACATCTTTAACCACTGATGCCTCTTGTATGATACAAACCACTGTTTCTACAGTGGACCAAAAGTTTATATCCAACTCCAAAAGAAAAGGTCCTTTGGTCACATTTTATGCTTAAAAACCTATTGCTACTCTAAAACAGAAAACTGCATAGGGGCCTGAAATGAATATATTGTATTATTAACTTGCTTCTCATGTGCTCCTTAGGCTTATAGAGCACATGATTTCATAAGCCTTCTTATGAAACTTCATTTGACCTTACCTTTACATTCAAGCAATAAACAGATAGGTTAGCTTTCATACTGACTTGCTTCAAGTTTTATAACTTCATTTTATACACCCGATAATGAAAAGACGTTGATTTTCTGGTATGCTAAGCAACTACATTTTAAATATTAAAAAAAAAATTAGAGGCAATGATGAATTATTTCTGTTTGCTCTTGCGATTTACCAACTCCAAGTCTGCTGTTACATAAAATATTTTGGCCTCATAATTACATCTTGTTTGATATTAACTTGATGTATTTCTATTAAAACTTTCATGGTTGCTTTGTAATATTGTCTAGTCACAAGCCTGTATCATCTATAAATGACAATACTGTGAATTACTGAATTATACATGCATCTTTACTGCAAAACAAAACCAAACCAGAACAAAAAAATACATGAGAGGAATTTAATGACTATGTTAGGAAGAACTGCTTTCCAGCTTTTCCATGTCTCCTTTAAGAATGAATTGCATCCTGTTAAATTAATTATTCAGACATCACGACTGGTATTGAGCCATTTTTTATCATTTTCTTGATAGTAACACTTCGTATCTTAAAGTGTGCAATAAAAATGCTGTTTTCCTCTGTTATGTTGTGGATTTGTCTGTGGGAAATTTCAGTAGACAATATTGCTCAGAATCTGAATACATACCAAAAGCTGCCACTTTGATGATTATGGCTTGAATGTTAGATGATATCATTTCTTTAAGGAGTATTTCCTGGTTCCAATGCCAGAGGTAAGCTAAAGGCTGAAGATTAAGCCTTCTGCACCTAAAAACAAACCAAAAAAAAGGATATAGCCAAGTATAATGCTTTTACACAGTATTATTAATGTAAAATTGATGAAAATATCTTTCTTTCGTATCCTAAAATAATTTTTGTTCTATTATTTCAATTACAACACTTTATTTTTCATATATCTCATTATAAACATTAAGTCTATTATATATTAAAAAAAAATAAACTTGTTCTGACTATGATTCATCTACATAAGACGCAACTCACTGAGGTAACAAGATCTGCACAGGAATGTAAGTAAAGCCACTGCAATCCTAAACCTTTTGGGACACAAAGCAATCAGCACCTTAGGAAGCCATCACTTTTGTGAACACAGCTAAGGACAAAGTTACTGCTCTGTGATAAATGTGGCACATGTTACTAGTACAATATGCTGAATTTGTTGCTGTGATTTTGATCAACACCCAAGGAAAAGAATCATTCAGGAAAATATATACAGCTTGTGATACAAATTAACAACTTGTTACTGTAAAGTTAATAATTTGTTTTGATACATATCATATATAGACAGCATTTGATACACAGCCTTTGATTGTTTATCAAATTAGAGAATCACTAATTTGCATCATTGATAGGTAACACTTCAATAAATTGTCAAGAACCATCAGTTGGTGATTAAATGTGTAAGGTCTCTGAAAAACGTAAACATTTAACTATGGGACTAGTTCAGAGTCCTTAAGATTTACATTTATTTGTCAATTATCATGTTTTTCCTAATACATGGTCTTTCTCACATATATGGGCATTCCTCCCTATCAGATGGACCCACTAGTATGATTGGGAAGACTATATAGTTAAATGCATGTTTAATGTTGACATGTAAATGCATAGTTAGCACCCAAATAATCTGACTGGTTTTCTTAATACTTTGATATGCTTTAACAGAGCACTAAGTTTTGTAATAGAACTATTTAGCAGCTCTGAACGTAAAGTAGTTACTTATATGCCTAAATTCAGCTAAAAAATTAGCTGAATTAATTGGGATGGCTCATATGAAATGACCTTATTGCAAGGGCTAAATCCACAGATCAATGTGAAGCATTTTATTTTAAAAGCTCGAAAATAAACATGCCTGTTTGAAATAATGTGATTTCCTGTCAATCTCTTAGCTGTGGTAAAGATGTAAAACAATCAGGAAAAGCAATCTTTTTTTATCCTACTAACATGTGAGGCAATTATTAAAATGTTCAAGTATGAAGGAAAAGAAAAAGGAGTAATTTCTGACTGCAATTTATCTATGTAAACTGTAAAGAAAACAAATGTGCGCTGTAACTTGCTGACGTGAGCTGAGTTGGCATAGCATTAATTTCACCATTCTTAGAGCTCATAAATTATTCCAGATACTTGCTTTCATCATCAACAAATCATTAATGAAATCATGAAACTATAATTAATTTTTAACACAGGTGGTTTTGCATTTCATCAGATATATACAGTGAAAATCTTTTTTCAGATCAAATGTTGGCCTACATAACAGACACAACTACCATTCCATAATGCTCTTTTTAAATTAAGACTCTTCAAAGAATCACGATCTATACAGACTTTTGCACACAATAGGAATGACAAATGGAAGCTCCTAATTAATAATAACAAATTTTAGATTTAAGGAATTAAGGAAAGATGTGCTCAGAAAGATTATCTTCTATCTAATTCCTTATAAGAAGTCAGAGGATGTTCCTCTAACACAAAACATGTGAAAAACAGAGGGACTTTACCACAACACTGTAATCACTGAAACTGAGTGAGCTTCCTGTTAAAATCAAAGAACTGAACCTATTCACATATTTTATTACCAAAACTCTGAGTATTTTCAACAGATGAAGAGAGATCTGAAGAGGAGTCAAAACTCCTGGTAAGATTTTTCCTCATGAACACATGGTTTCAGGAGGGAAAAAAGGAAAAAAATAAATGAAAAAAACAAATAATTAATGAATAGAATGCATTTGGTATCATAGAACATGAGAAATTAGGCAACTGTCTCTGCTTTAAATTTGAGTTAGAAAGCAGATAAGTACTCTCCAGAATGTGCATTCTAAAAAAGATTATTATTTTCTTACACATCTTCCACTCGAACTCTCTGGTAGTCAGAAAGAATGGCTCCCACAGATACACCCTCTACTCCTTCTTTGTCCTGAAAAAAGACATGGAATATCAATGACATAGTATATAATGTTTTATGCTGCAGAGATTCAATATCTCACTTGCAAAATCAACCAAGAATAATTATTTTTTCTGTGTCCAGAACACAGAACAGAATAGGCTGAAATGCAGTTCTGCCACAGAAGGGAGCAGCTCAGCAGACCTGCTACATGGCTATTACTCTAATGCAGTCTACTTGACTCAAGTACCATTCTAGAAAAGAAATAACCAAGGTAACTGAAAAGTATCAGACGTAACAGATTATCCTGAGGTTTTCCAGACATCCTGAAAATTCCTTCCAGCTTTTGCCTATAAGTGACAGGTTAGCTAGTCCACCTACAAATAATTACCAGCAGCATACATCATACAATTAACTGAATTGTTAGCATTTTCCATGGTACACAGCACAAGAGAGTGCGAGATTACTCTTTTTATCTTAACACCAGAACAAGAAAACTCACAGGAAACTTACTCAACATCATCTTTTAAAAATTCTACTATAAAAAAAAGGTTTTCCAAGACACATTTTCTCTGTTTCATTTCAATTACCTAAGCCAACAAACGGCACTTTATTTTTTCTCGTAAATCCACTGAGAATGTAACATTTGGAAATGAACATAGTTCTAGTATTTTGTAAGATCTTGCATTTTTAAATTGCTTGATTCCCTGTCAACCTGCTGAACTTTCTTTTTCTAAATTTTGCTCCACCTAGACTTCGGTAAAAATTGTTTTCCTCTTTTAATCGAGGTCGATCACAACTACACACCATGATTTACTTTCTGGACCTGTTCCAAATCCTGCGAAGTTTGCAGTATGATTTTACAACAAAATTTTCAGTTATATACCTGTTGATGCATCTTGCCCTGCCTTTCTCTTTTGGCCTACTCTATGATCTCAGAAGTCCTGCTAAGCCTTGGCCAAGCAAGCTGAGCAGTGAAATGCCCCTGACTGTATCAGCTGGACAGTGAAACATTGCTGAATGTACCAGGAGTTTTTGCCTGGTCAAAACAATTCTGACTGCAATGTGCACATCAGCTGCCAAGATGGGCAACAAAGGATAAACTAAATTTTTCTGAATCATAGTCCAAGCAAAATGGCAGCATTGTTACAAAGTTCAAAATCAAATCAGTCTTTGCCTGATGGGTTGCTGAATTTAAAATTCAGTTCCTGTTTCTTATTAATAAAATTGTACAGGAGGTGTTTTATTCCAAATTATAGTATAGTGAAAAGTGTTCTGGTTTACGCCTGTCTGGGATATTCTTCCCAAATCTATCATCTAACTCTTTACATTGACTGTCACCTCATTTTTGCCCAACAAAATTATAAGTTATTCATGCCCAATATACATTCCAGATCCAAGAAATTCTATTTATCAAAATTCCTACATATAGTAATCTAAAAAATACATCCCTATTTAAATGATGTACTTCCCCATGTCATTAATGGATAGATCCATTAATATGAAGCTTAATGCCAAATCCAACAGTGTTCAGGTTGATACCCAAAAGCAATAGGAGTGAAAAAAATTTAATTTTCACTTTACCCAATGATGGATCCAATAATTATTATCATCATTATTATTACTAGTATCCACACAATATTATTTCTGCTTCCCTTTGAGTTTTCACGGCAATATTTCAAAGCTCTTTTTAGAATAAAGGTAAATCACAGATACTTCAAGTTACTCAACTCACCCATCTACAATAACATTGCTTAAAAAGTTAACACAGTTGTACAAGCAGAATTTTCTTTAAATAAATTTGATGAATTGATTCATGAAGCCTTTTTGAATTTTCAAATATTTCTAAAGTGTATTCTCTGTACTCCTTTATTTCATGCTATTTGATATGCAGTCTACTTGTACTGCTAAAACTGCACCTAAGTTGCATTCTTCAACATTCTTTTTAAGATGGTTAGAAAGTTGTGTAACAGACTTGGAAAACATGATGGATATTAACAAGATAAATACTGTTTGTGTTTATTTTTATGTAAAAAAAATAACCCCAGCAATTCCTTCAGAATGTTCTCTGTCACAATGTGCAGACATCAACCAATATGTCCAAAAATATTACCTATATTTTTGTTTATGTTATTAATTCATCACAGTTCTAATTTACCAGAGGCAAAGTATGCCATCAGCTAAGTTCAGTAAGTAATGTTTTTGAAGTGTCTGATACAAACAAACAGAAGGGTGTACAACTGCTGTCTCACAGGCAGATTAATCTCTATGGCCATATAAATCCATAGATCATCCGCAGTTTTCCACATTCCTTTATCACAGAATCATTCAATGGTTGAGTCAAAGGCCCATACAACCTGGCCTTGAACATTTCTAGTGATAGGGCACCCACAACTTTTCTGAGCAACCTGTTTAATAACACATGCATTTCGCGTACCACATCAAAACAAATGAGATTATGTTCATTATCATCCTAACATTTATTATAATGCATAGCAGATATGTAGTTGCCACAATATTTTCATTATATATATTTGCACTATGCACACTCTTCTTTCTCTAACAATGGGAAACAAATAGTTGGATGAGAGATATTACAGAGTAATTATATCGAGAGATATTACACAGTAAGTATACCACAAACTTCAAAAAAATGATGGTACTCCCATAATAAACAAATATGGAGTGAAATCTTATTTCCCAAATAAATATTGTCTCCTGTTCATCCACGAGGATGGTGACTGACTTGCCCAATACACTTTTAACAAGCTGACAGAGCCATAAAAATATTTTTTATTCATTTTTTTTCAAGTTCTGACAAAATACATGCATCAGCAAAGATACTTGCTAAGAAAACTCCTTCAAATTAAAAAAAAAAAAAGTAAATGGAAGTAGAGACTTAAATGTTCTGTTCTTACCCAAACACAGTACTTCTATACTAAAATGATTTATTTCACAAACCTACTTGTTTGGGATTTAAAAATTCTATTGATGAGTCCCAGGAAATTTCATAACCATCCTATCATCATGGAATTTTAAAATCCACAGAAGGTCACATAACATATACTAAATGACTATTGAAACAGTGGCCCAAACATGAAACTAATGCATCAAGAAGATTTCTCATAGGTTTTGTTTTGAAGTTGTTTGGGTGTTTTTTACTATACAAATCTGTAACACATTGGATGTGCATGATTATGAATGCATATATATATATATATATATATATATATATATATATATATATATATAGGTACACAAGAAAGCACAAGTAGGTACATGTGTATGCAATATACCTTGATGTTAGTAATGCAAAAACAAGGCTATTATTGGCTGCTTGCTTGCACCTTATGTTAAATCTGATTTAAATAATAACATAGAAGATTGTCTGCACTTATTCTGGTTTACTTCCTCTGATAATACATAAGTTTTAATTGTCTTTTGAAATGACAGTATATCATGTCATTTTGCAGTTGTGGTTAGCATTCCTGTTTAAAAAATTCTCACAGGTATTTATTTATTGCCATCTCTTTTCATCCAGTTCTGCTCATGGTAAACAGCAAATATAAACTTTCATCACTGTCTAGACAATAGCTTCCATGAGAAGAAATACCAGTATAACTAATATATGCTTTGAAATGGGAGAACTAGTTAATATATTTAAATTCAGTGAAATGGAATGAATTCAATCCCCTTATTTTTTCCAGTTCAACAAATGAGGGCTGGAGTGGCACAAATTCAAGAAATAAGAAGATTTGAAAGGAAGAAGGAGGGAGGTAGAAGAAAAAAACCTGTTATCTAATAACCTTCATAAACTCCTCAACTGGATAAAGCTTACATAAAGCCTTGTCCTACAGTATATTCAGCTCAGCAGTTGAAGCATGCAAAGAGTACTAACTAAAAGCTACTTCTTCCCTGGACTTATTCTTTGGTATTGAAAGAATTATTAGACACCTTGCAAACAGACAGATTTGCTTGACTAAGAGTTGATCGTCATTAGCAGAGAATCCATTCCAGAATCAATAGTGCCATCACTTTTAATGTGGAATCTGATCAGGTTTGGTACCATTAAAAGCATGTTCACAAAACTCCACTCAGCAAGGGTAAACCAAGCTGACATCTTCAGGTAAACATCAGGGATTTGCACTGAAGGAAGTGAATTTGGGAAAATTCAGAAGGAAACATATTACATGCTGTATCATTTAAAAAGTAACAGATAACAGAAAAAACATCTGAGGAGAGTTAATATGAAAAGGTGTTTTTTTCTTATATTGAGTGGATTTGTAAATTATTATTTTTAAAAGCATCATATACTGTTAATTTAAGAGATTATTTATCTTTGTTAAACTTTACTAATATGTTTCTAGTGCAATAGGCTACTCTAAAATAAAAATAAACTGCTTCTCTGGAATATTTGGATAATTCAGAAAGCACTTATACTCATTACAATATCCTCTGTCACCAAGTATTACAACACAAAACATGCAATGTGCATATAAAATCACATCCCAAACACAAATGTACACAGATGCTAACAAAGTTTTATTTTCTATATGATATTTTAGAACTTATTTTTCCCCTTTAGAGCTATGAAAAGTATTCATTTCAAAAGGCAAATAGAAAAATAAACTTTTAAAAAGCAACTAAATAGGACAATTTTTAGTTGTTTTTTTTTATGTACCTAAGATTGTTATTAGCTATGTTTTAAAAGTAAGTGAAAGGACACAATTATTCTGTATCTTGTTATAACAGTGAATTTATTCCTGTTCAGAGGACAAGACAATAATCTTCATAAACAATTGTGTTAGAGCAGCTAATTGATCTTTGAAACTGTAACTGTACTAAAATCCACAGTTTATGTTTAAGGTATCCTAGTCTTAAAGTTATTTATTATTTCAAACAGCTTAATGAACAAAAAAATTCAAAACTGTTGTTCTTTGTGTATTATAAATTACTGCTGGCTGCATTTTCTATCAGGAAATAGTATAAAAAATTTAACAGTCTTGCAAAAACTCCAAAACATCACTGGTTTTTTTAAGGTGCCTCTGTTACATCCATGTAAAATTCTAACATATAGCTTCACAGCTAAATTGAATGATAAACAGATTAATTTACACTAGCCCACTGTTATTTTAATTTTGCTTTTTTTTTCCAATTAATGATTGTAACAATAATCTGAGGAAATTATTACACGTGCATTGTAGCATTAGTACTGGTAGAAGTATTCTACTAGTAAATAAATAATGTATTGCAGTGGTATAGGCATGGAGGCTTTCTATAATTTCATATTTTAATGTCTTTACCTGACCCTTTCAGAGTTCAGCAAAAAGAAAATTAGTGCTAATGTTTTCAATTTAATTAGTATATTACATGCACTGTAACTATTAGTGGAAAATGTTATATTAATGAATGTAAAAGTTAGCTGTAAATTACCTCAGAGTTATTATCAATTTCCCAAGTTACTGCTCCTTAAGATAACCCTCTCCCTATGGTCCTTCCGGTAATTTTTCTTTGCCTGATAAACATGATGATTAAACAGCACACAGTGCAAACCTTTGATACTTTTTAAATTAAATCCATGCCCAGCCTAAGGGCTGTGTCTGATTTCAACTAAATGTGTCAGTTAATCAGATAAAAAATTATCAGCAACTCAAAGAAACAGCAGCCTTAGGCTTCATCAGTGCCAGAGAAAGCTGAACAAAATAAGACATACAGACAATATCACATTATGAGTAAAGGTTACTGCTAAGCCTATCACTGCACAGCACTATTCATCACCTCAGTGATGTCTATCTTAAATGAAATATTGCATACAACAGCCAAAATATTAACAAAGAAAAATGAAGGGCTAAACCTGTGCCTATGTCTATTCATGTGTATTGCAAAAAAATTTGAGCACTGCCATTCAGAAAAATGCAGAATATCCCTAAAAATTTACTGTGTAGAACAGCTCTTTGTAAGAAAATTAAGGATAAACAGCTGAAGAACGGTTAAACTACATTCAATTTTTTATGTGTGCTTCACAGCTTTGTCACAATAGAGTTCATTTTTTATGAACCCAGATATAAAATATAGTCTTTAAATGACATTGTCGTTCCAATTAATATCCTTCTTAAAGCTTGTATGAATAACTGAGAACTGTTATCCAAACTTAAATTAATTTTTAAGGTCCTTTGTGCCTAAATAATGATTTCTATACAGTTGCAAAACTTCAAATTAAAGCACAACATATTTGCAGGTGGGTGACTGATAATATACACCTTACTAGCAGGATTTTGAGGCTTCTACCATTATTTGAGTGGAACACTCTTAAATATGATCTTTGCCTTATAATTTCTGAAGCATTATAAGATCACTGATTATAGAGATTCCAAACAGAGTATGTGTTTTTTTTCTAAGCTTTGATATGTCTGTCTGATACAGCTGCAAGTAATCAAAGACAGTATGGAAATATTCCTGAGACATAAGGATATAATAACTCTATGTCAAATTGAAAACCCACTATTTGGTAAGGCTCTGAAGGCCAGCTACAAATCATATAGATCGTCTTAGCGATTGCAGATCACTACACATCATCTGGGACTTTCTTATCTTCCACACAGGGACCTCAAAACACATATATCTCATGCCTTCATTCCTCAGGAAGAAGTAGTTCCAAAACCAGGTGGGAATTAACATAATGTGGATTTACATGAAATCCCTGTGTGAACACTCTCATTATTAAGTTCAGAAGTCTTCAGTGGCCTTATCTCAACTTGCTTTGGAAGAAAATTACTGAATAATGGTATCTACACAAGTTACTATGTAACTAATCTACTTTAAGAGCTAATTAGATACATTTTTATAAAAGCTCTTCATAGGACATAGGCACCCTACCACCCACCTTTAAGCAAAACTGATGGCCTAACTTCCAGAGTTTTACAAATGCAATAACTGAAACCCTGCACACCCACCACACACACACACACAGCCCCACCAACTATTAATTCAGTGTAGGGGTGCCTTCAGTATCTGGCTGAATCTCACAATAACCACATTTAATTAGGATATGCTCCTCTTCCTACCTAGAAGAGTGCCAAATGTTTAGGGTGATGGTGCAGGCATAGTTTGTTTGCACATAATCACATACACACATCACAGCAAAGAAAAAAGGAAGGGGAGCAAAAGAGACAGAAATAAAACTCTCAAAGTCTAAGATCAAACAGAAGCATATCGAAAAGGCTAGAATTACATTCTAAACAGGAAAAATGGAAAACCAGGAAAAATCTTCCGCTATAGCCACATACCACACCATAAAGGCAAGTCTTCCTGATATACTCATTCTCCATTTAGTTGCACTTACAAAGTGAACAATTAGTCTTATTAATTAGAAATCATTAATTAATTAATTATTTCTTTATTTTATATATTAACTATTTTCACAGAATTCAATAAACTTGCTACATCCCTTTAGATCCCACACTATTTCACAATTTTTTTTTCTAAATTATTTCATTTAGATTAATTGATTTATTTTTCCAATTAAAAAAGTGTCAAACTAAACCCATTAGGCATTTGGTAAAATCTAATATAGTTAGACATATTTATCAAAAAACATAGAATATTAAAATAAAAGTCAACAGACATAGACTATTTTAAAGGCTACATAAAGAGTTTTCTATAGAACTGGCCTTTTTTCTTTAAACCTATTAACTGAGTAACTGTCAACTGAGGCCTACATTCCAGCCACAGGGGTACAAAGATTTTGACAATGAGGCAAAAGTCTCCAGCTGAACAAATTTTTTTTTTAAATTGCATTTTGTGCAGAGAATTGTTTTCAAATAAAAGTCTGCTTCCCTTTTGGGACTTCCAACTCTTAAATATTCAAATAATTACAGAGCAAATTTGCCTGCAGACACTCCTTTCAGGAAATCTTATTTACAAAATCACCTCCACAAAGACTGATTATTTAATTTAATAGCCAAAATTAACCTGAATAGTCAACTCCAGATTGAATAAATGACATTAAATCAGAACAACAAGATGCCAGTGAACAACTACGAAACAGTCAAGTAATCATGCATGTTTCTGTTCTGAGCTATACTGAATATTTAAAGTGCTGGTGATTTTATGTGTAACTATTTTGCAATCCAGAGCAGTTATACTCATCCAGAATTGGTAGTTCAAATCTATAATTGGATTTAAAAGCTAGGATTTTAACCTACCAACATGTATAAATGCTTCAGAATGAAAAAAAAAAAAAATATTTGTGTTATGAAGGCAGGTACTGGCCTTTATTACTATATCACAAATCAATGTCTTGCTGAAGACAAACCACTTACTAAATCAAGAGAAGGGTCAAAGGAATATTATTAGTTTGTATGTTTCTAGTTAAGAGAACTTTCATGGTTTAGATAACGAAACTCAGTTCACTTGCATCAGACTCTGACCTCAGACAGGCAGAATTTAATTTTTGGATTTCTTTTTTTAAATAGTATCTTTAACAAACTGTAAGAGCCAAAAGACAGATGTAAACTAAATTTTTGAAGACACATGGTCGTTTTCCCTTGCTTTGACCACACAGCCTCCATGCAGACCAACTTCTAGATGCTAATGGCAAGGTACCCCTCCACAACGAAGACCAGCAAGACATGGATCCAGTACAGCAACTACAAAACTGAACACTCTCTTGCTCTGGTTATCTGAGGTATAAAACATTGGGTCATTCAAGTCACTAACGTACATCCATTCGGAGAAGTTACTCTAGGAAGATACCCTACAAGAATTGTCTAGTCTCATTTGTTTCTATGTGAGTATTGTCAAAGCTGTGTTACTTAATGAAGTATTTCAGAACACATGCTGGCAAATACTGAGGCATGTAAGTAACTTGATTCTTGTTAGTAATTCTGTGAGCAAACAGTCCTTTTTGAGAAAGTAAAGCTGTAGGCATGACGTGATACCTACTTTTCCTTTTTAGTTATTTTACCACATTCAATAGCAGAAGGCTCAGAACTATGGAAGAAAAGCATGTCTTAAATGAAAATGAGCTATTTTTTCCATTAGAACTAAATCTTCTCTCCCTTATGCTTTCTTGCAAACAAATTTGAAAAAAAAATCTTTTTTTTCTCTAAAATTAACTCTTAGATGTCACAATGTGACAGCAAGGTAGTTGCCTGCTTATTTTCACACATTCTAAATCATGTAAGAATTTCTAGTTAAATAAGTCAATTTCACTTACATTAACAATTCTGATAAGCAGATATGTTTATATATATTTAGATGATTAATTTTCCCATATACTACCTCTTTCAAAACTGCATTTCATAGCTCTGAAATCTGCATAATGTGCACTGATATACACACACACTCACACTCTTACACATACATGCATTCTCACATTGCCAGTGAACTCTAGCTACTTTAAAAGGAAAAATACTTTCAATAGGACAGTTTCCTTATACTCTTCTTATGACTTCAACTCCTAAGAACTGTACAAACCTTTACCATTTAGAGAGTATCTTTTCACAGTAGAGAATGTTCAGCCTTTGCAATGACCAGTTTTTGTAGAAAAGAGCTCCTGAAAGTATTTGTAAATCAGACTCTCTACCAATATTTTACTGTCAAATTAAGCTTTTCAGCAACTAGCCTTGTAGAAATAACACCTGCAGCATACTGTGCTGGAATAAAATATCACATTCTGCAAGAAAAAGTAAATTTTCACTTAAGGTTGATGAAGATATAAAATTATTCAATGTAGTATTTGAACAAGTCATGCAAACACAGTCCAAAATGTTCATTACCACTTACCTGAAATATCAATCACATTCAGTAATCTGAAGTACTTGAATAAAAAATATATTGTAAAACAGGCAGGAAAAACGAAGTTTCAACCTAAAAGTTCCTTGATGAAAAAGCAGACATTTTATCAGTGTCTGCATATTTTTAACTTAGACCCTTACAAACAGCTAATTCACATCTACCTGTATGCTGAGTCATGTCTAACATGAACATACTTTATAACTAATTTATCATGTGAAGATGCAAAAGATTTGTAATCCTCCCTGAACTGTCACAAAAAATATAACACTGAAGTACATGTAATTAAGTGAATAATGAATTCAGAAATTTTAACTGTTGACAGACAAATTAAAAACCCTGAGGCTTTCACAGGTTTTTTTAGTTTAAAATGGTATCTTCTCTCAAAGTGCCAAAGTCTTTTTTTATTATAGAACAAGTATTATAGCAAATATTATTATAGTGACATGAGTTATTGGAATGTGAAATTACCTGATAATGAATGTATGAGAAAAAAAGGCATGGTTGAGGAAGTAAGATTGACTAGATTTCATTTGGTATTTCTCTAATGGGAAACTGTAGGCCACTATGGTCAAACAAACGTCAGTTGGCAAGAAAGGTGTACAATATTCACCTGAAAGTTTACTGCAAAAGCAATGTCACTTCTTCTGCTATATGTGCACATTTGTTGGTAAATTGTGTCCCTCTAAAAATTTCTTCAGAATTTCATACACCCATTTTCAAACTACTAAATCATTATGCTGCTATTACTTCTATGAGCAAATATTCTTGGCATGGACTGTGAGTACACAAAAACTCACACAAGATCTCTAATAAATACTACAAATTTCAATTTTTCCCAATGACAACATGTTTTAGACAAACTCTCTCAGAAATATTCCTTTTATCTGCACTGCTAATAATCCTCTCTTCTGATCTTACAATCACTCCTCCTTTCATAAAAGCAGAACACAGGATTTTCAAAAACTGGAGGAAAACAGTCTATTGAAAACACAAGTCAAAAAGAAAAGCCTCTTTCTTTTTGTATTTGGAACAGAAACCTCATGAACTCTCCTTTAATCTTGAACAACATTTTTGTTACTTCTCCAAAAGTCACCAGGGATTGGAAATGACTTAAAACTGTTAGGAATCTCAACAATGCAATACCTGATATTTGTTTCATCAAATTAAGTTGGTATGGTAAGGTTCTTTATCTTTCTTTTGCCTAAATAACATTGATTTCAGAAATCATATGAAAAAGAAAACAGTGAATAAAACTGAATTTAATCAAAGCATACTCATGATTTTCAAATTTTTCTATAGCCTTTAGAAATTTAAAACAATCCTGATAAAATATTCTTTAAAACTCAACCTCCTCACTTTCTACACTGATATACATTTTGGTCTAATTTTTGGAAGTGATACGCTTTAAATTTAAGTATTGACACAATAATTACTGTTTCAGCTCTACAGTGTCTACAATGCAGTTTCCATAATAGGAATTCATTGAGGATTTAAACTTCTTGAGCAAAACAAAGAGAACTCTGCACATACTTAGTGCTATTTATGCTACTCATTTATGTCATCATTTGCTTATATTGATGAATAAAATGAAACCTTCAATAACATTTTTCCCAGAATGCAGAGAAGCACAAAATGCCACACTGTGATTTTCAGGTTTGATTGTCTTATAAAGTGCATTTGTTCGGGTATTTTTCCATCACTGTTCTTTTTTGTGTTTGAAAAAAGACAAGGTCACCTGGCATTACTAAAATGATAGCAATGATTCCAAGTCTAAAGAGAAACATTCCAAAACAATATCAAATTATGCTGACAAACATATCAGTATACTATGAGCAAAGGTATAAAATGGGAATTTGGAGGCAATGAGTGTAACAGTCTTGCAGGATACATTAAGATACTCCTTAATATTTTTAGTACCAGAACAAAACATTTTGAATCAAGATAAAATCACTACATCATGAATGTTAATATCAATCTGTGAAAAATAATATCATATGACTAGAACAGACCACCACTTTAGGGAAAAATATAATGTTCAAGTGGATTGTTCTTTTAGTAGCGTAATGGAAAGGCATTCCACCTAGTCCCAGAAGAAAAATCAAAATATGCATTTAAATGGGAATACTAAGCAATGGATACAACAAAATAAACTCCTCAGAACTGTAAAGAGCTACATTTATATACACACACATGTAAACACAGGAAGCTATGTATATAAAATTCTACTTATACATATTTATTTAATTCTATACATATATACTTATGCACATAATTTTAAATTTTAAAAGTTAAGTTTCTAGCTCTAGGCTTATCTCGCAAATATCAAGATGCAGTCACATCACATATTCTGGTTTTGGTCACAATTTCAAATAATATATACAACTCAGCTCTATGCAAGAAGTTGTGAGTATTCTTTTTTAATTTTCTGCACATTTTGTGCCAGACCATATTCTAAACAGCTTTTACAAAGTGATAATGTTTCACTGACAGTGTTTTGTGTACTTCACATAAAATTAAATCTCAGACAAACCTTGAGAAAAAGAAAGCAGAAAGCTAAGCAATACAGCATGTTGCTCTTTTTGACCCACAAACGATTATCAGTTATTTTAGAAGTTATGACAGTTTTCTCAAGTCCTTAAGGAGTCTGACACCATTGGTATAGCTTTTAACACTGCATTTATGTTTATATCACAATACAATAAAACAGCAGGAATAGTGTTCAAATTACTTGGGTATTGGATGGTTTATTGAAAATAACAGTATTACCATAACATTAAAAAAATTCTTTGAATGTGCTAAGTAATTACTGCTATCCATGCTGCATGCGAATTATGGGATAAATTTTGGAAGGCATCATCAATTGCAAAGACTACTAGGTCTGTCTCTCTGATGGAGGACTCTGTTCATGAACAAGAAATCCTACTCGAACTGAATAACCAGTCAGTATGTCAATACTTGAAAAATTGTTGTGAAACCAGCGCTATGCAAATTATTTGTTTTTACAATACAGAAGACTTCATCATTAGAGCTAATATTTACTGTTCTTTATCAGGTACAAACAAAAAGCAGAATGTAAACAACACACCTACTCTTCTCTCCATCCTTTCCCTGAAGACTGCTACACAACAACAGTACCAATGGCACAGTACTTAATTTATCTAACTGTATTAGCAATGATTTTATCCTTATCTTTTTCAAAATATTTAGAGCTACATTTCCTATACTCAGCCTTCATTTACTCCTTGGTTAATCAAGCTCAATTCAACATCACTTGGATTTTTATATGAAAGGAAAAGAGTAAATTTTTTTAAATGTCTTGATATTTTGTAGTACTTCTAGAAATACAAGGCTAAATAATGTTAACTCTCTCAGACAAATTTGAAACCAGTTACATTCAAATCTGGGCAAATTTATTCACCATTTCCTAACCAAGAACTTCCATTATTTTCAATGGCAAAGAAGAGCTTAGCAACATTGGTAACCAGTGATGAGGGTTTGGAGAAGCACTACTACTACCACCCCAGCCACTCATATCAGAGGAACCACACTTAATGAGAGGCCGTGTAAAGGTTTCAAAAAGAGAAATTTGAGCTGATTTTGTATTCAGTGTCAAGGGCAATCACACTACAAGTAAAAGCTTGGCAGATAAAAGAGTAATAATAAAAATCCATTTTCCATTGAAAGAGGATTCTTATCCATAGACACTTCTAACCCTTCTGCCTAAGAGACTTTGCAGGAAGTCTCCCTATTAGAAAGAGTAAATGGACGCTTAGGAAAATTCATCGATGATAGCACATACTGCAATTATGGTCAATGCATGAAGAAACAAGCCCCAAAAGACAATTTCTAAAACTAGACATAGCTAGATTTATAAATAATTATAAATAGTGACATGTAATCACTATATACACTTTGAAAGAAAAAAAATAGAACAAGATATTAATCCATTGTAAAAGACTGCAGCAAAGTAAAGAAAATTAAAAGTGAAGGGCCTACTGTTTTTAAATTATGTTCACTTTTAAGTTTACCCAGAATATCTATTTCAAAGTAAATGTTCCAACTCCTAATGACCTGCCTTCATGAAGTGTACATGCCTGGAACAATGACAGCTAAGAAATACTTTGCAACTTCTGCTGAGACTTGAAACTCAGTCTGAATTCTACTTGAAGAGAAACCTATATAAATTGCAACACAGGCAACCACTAACTGATAAGACTGCTGTTTCTTTTTCCTTTGTGGTTTTTTTTTTCCCCTTTAATCTCTTATGCAGTCTTCTCTCCTTTTGCATAGAAATGGAATAAAAAAGTACTTGAGTACTTCAAGAAAACAAAGTTTCAACAATGTAGAGGCAGGGATACTCCTGCCTTTTTCATAGTTTGCCCTTCATTTTCAACAGCTTTCAATGGTATGTAATTTTATTTCTAATAAATATAATTTCAAATACAGTACAAAAAATTGACTTTAAAATTTCTTGCAATTATGGAAAAGGCATTTACTCAACAAAAGCACTCAGTCAAACTCCTACGTTGTTTACTGCTTTTTCAATGGCAATTTTTAGATATTTCTAGTCAGAAAGGGACCATTCTGCAATCTAATCAACCAGAATGATCCAGGACACAAAACAACACTTGGTAATTTCCACATTTGACTCCAATACCTAAAAATCAGACTGTTAAACAGTCACAAACACTAGATATCATCCTCCTCTCTATCATACTTAATGGCATTATCTGTCTATTAAAATGCAGTATTTTAAGGCATCAAATTTTCACCATAAAGAGTTCCTATTCTGAGCAGTTTACTAAAGATATAATCAGAAATAGCCAATTTTCTCTACAAATTTAGGCACATTCACAGAAACTATAGAGCACCGGGGGAAAAAAAAAATCATGTCTCCAATCATCTAACAATTAGTGAGGCTTTTTTTAAGGGGGTACCTCAACACAGGTGTTACTCATGCATTTGGAAAGGACTTACCTTGGTCTCCTGTCTTCATTATGTGGTTGTACTCAAAAAAAGCCAACTCCTCTACAAATTGACATGGGAATTAAAGGCCCCCTGTAATATCTGCTAAAAGAGCACCTAAGCTCTACTTTAAATACAGTGGCAAGGAATCTACTTTAAACACATGGCCAGGAATTAACATCCCAGCCTCTCTGAGAACCACTAGCACCACTCCTGTGTGAGAGCAGGGAATAGAGTACTTAGTCTCTTCTAGCAGTCTTGATGCACACAGGAAGAAATCTCCTTTTACTTTTGATTACCAGTAGATACATTCTTAGCTCAGCATACCGTCTATGCCTAATTCCCTGTCTTTCCAGTGTAATAATAAATACATACTCTACTATAATTGATTATGCAAGCAGAGATGTGCTTAGGTTATACAATAATAATACAAACTGTTTTAAGTAAGAAATTTGAAAAAGACTTGTAATGTAAACACTTAAGAACATATGTAAGTAGAATTCTAATTCATCACTGCACTTTCGCCTTCCAGCAGGCTACCTCAGCTATCAACACTACCTTAAAACATTGCTGTAAAACACAGGATGCAAAGATGAGAAAATACAGTAACTTCACTTAAAAGAAATCTTGGCTTGTTTCAAATTAGGGGCAAGAACACAAATAAAGATAATAGGCAGAAGAAGCTGATGTTATCATTTTATGATTTTGTGATTATCATTATTACTTGGTGATAGTAACATAGTAGCACTTCAAGGCTAAAATTCACCTGAGATTTTTCCAACACAATAGTTTTTCATTAGAAATGCCAGTGCATTAAAGCCTAAGTGTTTTATAAGAAGCAGTTGGTTTTGGCCAGTTCCCAGTTAAGACAGGAAATTTCTTGCCAGGTTGCTGTCAGTTTACTTAATAGGCTCCACCAGAGTCTGCATTGTATGGTCCACAGCCTGTAATACAGTTCCCCAGGCAAAATGCTGGGAACTTAGGAACAGACCCTCCCTATCTGTTTGGTCCCCAACAGGCAACATGGTTCTACCATGCCCAGAAAGAGTAGCACAAAACACCCAAAGCCATTTTCTCACAAGAATTACCTGTTCAAGCTCAGGAAGACAGAAAAAAAATCCCAATTTTCTGATTTCATTTGTCTTACAGGAAATTTCAGTATCTAATTTTTCTCCATTCTCACCACAAATCTTTGGAAATCTTTTTCCTGCATAATGGAGATTCTGCACTTCTATCAGTTAACTGCAAACCAGTTTCACAACAAAGCATTAATATGACACTTTCTACAAAAATGCTTGGCCAAAACCTGAAAACCTCATTAAGGTTTTACATTTAAAAATGACATCTGAGATGATCTATTCTCACAAGCATTCTAGACAAAACTGATCCAACTTTTCCATTTTAAAGGAGGCTTGATGCTTCTGAAAAGAAATGCAATACTACTTATACCAGAAACAAGACAAGTATGAACCAGGTACTAAGACATCACATTCATGTAAAGTCTAACCTACCCTAAACCCAGATAAAGCTGTAAGTGGAAAGCCTTCAGGAAATGCCAATATACAGAAGCAGCACTACCCCAATCTGGGTTGACAAGAGCACACTTTAGGCGATATTACTACAAGGTAGAGAGAATTTGTGTAGCAGAAAGAAAGGGCAGCTTGAGGATCTTCCTTGAGGAAGAAATGTAAAAGGATTTTTAGGAGATTGGAAGTAACAAAAAGGAAAGGCAGATGATAATGTGCCAAAGATATGGCAGAAAAGGAAACCAAAAATATCGACACAGAAATAGCAAAATCAAAAAAAAAAAAAAAAAAAATCAAAGAATAATCAAAGAGAATAATCAGAGTAAAACGTCACAGGATTTTTCTGTCAAGGAGCAACAATTAAAAAATTAGAGAAGAAAACACCTTCTAGGAAATCTTAATATAAAAATATTTATGGAAGTCCCCAAACACTTAATGTTATCCTAAAATCTGCTCCATCTTGCTTTATTTTATCAGCTTGCATAAATAAGAAATGTAATTTCAATCTTTTGAAGTTCTGACATCTCATATTGTCAACAGAGACAAGCATCAACTTGCTTCCAGACTGGCAGTCCCCTTAAAATCTGAAAATAAATGTTTGCCAAATATGGGAGAGAGGACTATTTATTTTTATTTCTTCCAATTGGGTAAAAGTGAGGCCTTCTTTTCTCCAGGAAGACATGTCTTTAGTCACCATAACAGTACCAAAAAGGGAAGCTGAACACAAAGGCATGGTGAAAAAAGGAGATAGGTTGGTAGGTTCACAATATTTTAGAGAATAAGAAAAAAAATACAGCTTGTTTAGGTGATACCAAAAGATTAAATGCGGGCAAATGTTTAACAATGGAGTGAGAATAAAAGGACAGGCATTTCAATGTAGAAATCGAGAAAAATATGCAGAAAAAAATAATATCAGGAGAAGGCGTAGACCAGAAAACACTGAGAAGAAATATCAGGAACCCTGCCAAAAGAGAAAACTGTCAACTTAATTAATCTTGAACCTATTCCAAAGACAGAGAAGAATGGATGATGTAAAGCCATTACAGAGCAAGAAGGAAAAAGAGATGCATGTTAATATTTTACCACTCCTCCACTTCCAAATTCCAACAGCCTTCAAAGTATGCATGACTTTTTAAAACTCCAACATTTATCACAGTTCTTCTATTCCCATCCAAGTCACAAGTAAATATTTAAAAAAAAAAAAAATCCAAGAAAATGCAAAAAAATTGAAGTTATACACTTAACCACTGTTCATCTGGTCAGCTCTTTTTTCCCTTTTTTTATAGTGACATTTAAAAAAATACAAAACATTAGTTCAGTATTACAGTACAATCTCAACAATATTTTGAGGGGTATTATTACTGTATGTGCTGTTTTAGTAGGAAATGGATAGCAAGAAAGATAAAATCACTTATATAGAGCATCAAGGATCTCTTTGGTACCTTGTCTGCATAAAGCCATCTGCATTTTCTTTAAAATTCAGATTCCACATCTTTAAAAGTGTGTACCAGAGTAAGCTGACTATTAAGTTTTCTGGCATTGTCAATATGTAGCTGCATCACAGATAAGACAATGTCTGTCTTCCTATATCATCCCTTCTCACTCATCCCTCAACTGCAGGCTGATTGTTATGGTATTTTCCAAGACTAAGAACAACCTGATTATTTAAATGTAGAAGACAATGTTGCTTGAATTAGAATTTCCCAAATTATGTGTAGCCTAAACCAAAAACAGCATCTGCAGAATGCTTTATTGTTGAAAGGTACAGGAATTTTATCTTGTGACTTCTCAATCATATGGACCTTCTCTAATTGAGATGCTACAATTATTTACTAGGGGGTTGCTTTTTTTAATACAGAAATTGAAGTTTCAGAGGACTGAGGTGTCTAAAATTGCAATTAGTATTTATCATGACCTGTGCCCTTGGTAAAAGTGAGTATGGACTGCAGTGAAAAGATCAGAGGAAAAGGAAAATAGCTGTTTAATAAGAGCAGTAATATTTTCTAAATCAAAGAATCTACCAGCCAAGTCACGGTCTCTGATTCTAGACTCACAGAAACTGAGTAATACAAAAAGACAGCTTAAAGAGAAAAAAAAAACAAAAACAGCCAGACAGGGACAAGGACATTAGAAATGGTAGAAGTTCAGAGGCATTCATATTCATCAAGGTTTTAGTCCCTTTCCAGTTCTCAGAGCAGACATTTGCACAATGGGCAAACTGAGCTGACTTAGTCATTTCAAAGTAAGTGTGGTCTTCCCACAAATATTTTTGTCTCTTTTAGCAGAAGCAAAATATTTATATTAATCTTTCAACCTGAATTGCTATTGTATTGACAAATGTCATTTTTTCAAATGAGAATTGTTCATGGTCTCAATGCATTAAACCAGTGCCTTCTGTTTACACTGCATACTATCACACTGTTCCACTGTAATTGTAAACTTGGGAGGAAGAGGTCAAGGATCCCAACCTCATTTCAACTAAGTATCAATATAACATGAGACTTGCAAGTGTAGCCTCAGTCAAGAGTTTGGAACAAGACACAATTAACAAATTAAGTTGAATGTACTTCACATGTTTTAAATGTCCATACAAACAACAGTGCAACATCCTGTCAAACAAACCAAGCACTGAAACATAACCAAAGTGATCAAAGAGAAGGATGAGTCCTACCATTCACTGGAATAAGAAGTTAGGCATTAGACCCTTGCCTCATACAGACACAATCACTCAACTAAGGAAGTGCAAACGCATATTCTAATTCAGTGTGGGCTGAACCTTTCCTGTACAAAGAAGAAACAAAAAGCTTGAGGAGAAAACTAAATCTGGATGGATTCTGTGAGCTTTCAGTTTGAGTGGAAAACTGTAAATGATAATTTCCACCCAAAAGGAATCAAGACAACTTAAAACCTAATGATCAGATGCAAGAAAAACTTCTATGTAAAAAAAGTCTCAGTTCTTCAATAGAACTTTTTAAATAGCTTTTTAAAAAAATGCAATAAAGGCATAATATATGTATAAAAACTGAAAACATGACTGCTACATTATCAGAAAACTGCAATTTAGATGAAAGAGAGAATGGAGAGCAGGATAAGAAGAAACTTTCCTATACAATCTTAAATCACTTAAATACAATTTATTCATTTCTTCAGTTAAGGTATTTTACAAACAGGCTGTAATTGTGTTATCCTCTTAGCACATCATGTAGCTCACAGAGTGCTAAGTGGAGCAGAGAAAAAATGTTGACAGTGTTCAGAAGTAAGGGAAAGGAAACTTCCCAGGAACGAGAAGTTGAACAATGCTTGCCACATATCAGCATGCCTGTGCAGTGACTGAAAACAAGCCTGGAAGCAAGAAAGCTCCTGCTTTTGAATTTCCTACATATTAAAGTATCTTATTACTATTTTTAACATGATATATTGCTTTGATGAAATACAGAAGTCTAATTATCTGCAACTTCTACAATAAATTTAATATTGTATTAAATTTTTCTGGATTTAACAAGTTTCTGGAGCAACTACCTTTTACTGGAGTGTCGAAAGTTACCATATAACATGAAATTAGATGCTTTAGCAAAACAGCATGGGTCATAAAGCTCTGAAAACAATTAAAATAGACATGAGGAGAAGTAGATTTTTTTTTTTGTCCAGTTGATAATTTCAAATAAGGCCTTTCCTCTCTTTGTGCAGTTACACAAAAAGTATCACTAAAACTCAAAGAAACATTTTTAAGCATTTCTTATATAAATATTTTATCACTTTTTCTTAGTGGATGAAACTGCATATTTTCAAGTTCACAAGATAAGCATTCAGAAAAATACACAAAGTATTGACAATTAGAAAGTTTTATACTATAGAACTTAATTGCCAAAGTCCTCCTGATCCACAAAAGTTAGTTAACGCAATAGCATCTTTCCATTTTGAGAAACAGGGTACTTGATGTCAAGTTATTAAAACCATCTCAGAACTAATAGCACAGATTTAGTATTAAAAAGAAGCTCTAAGTCTCAGGGTAAATCTTCCTTTGAAAGCATTTATTGATCTTTCCATCACCACACTGTTCACCATTTCTGTAAAGCAATATGTTTGAGAATGGTGATGTAAGCAATGAATAAGTCACAATGACAACTGGGTAATAAATAATGACTGACAGAGTTTCAGAGAACACAGGACTGGTCTCCAAAGGATAAGGGTAATCCTGAAGGTGGCCAAAAGGGTTATTGTAGCACAACACCACCAAAATTACTGGAAATCTGCAGTGGTCTAAAGAGAGTTAGGGCACATGAAAGAAAAAAAAAAATACTGGACAAACTGTAGCACAATGAAACATGACTATATGAACAAGAAAGTTGAAAAACTTAATCCTAGGAATTATAAAACAACAGAATCTAGCTCCATAAAATCACAAACATTACAATTTGAACTCAAGTTCTAGAAAAGATTGTATATCTATATAGATTAATCCTGATACATTGGCCAGGGAACACAGAAGTTGAAAAAAGCCGACACAACAAAGCCAGTTAGTTTAATGTACCTCATGGATGATATATCCTGTAATAAACTGTGCCTTCATGAAATACAATGGTATCACTGTTCTAGATACCATAAGTTCACTACCAAGAAAAAAAAAAGGAGTTGTGGATTATACAGAAGACAGCAAAGCAAAATGCCTAAGGAATGTAGAATAAACAGGTCTGTAAGATAATATTTCAAAAGAAAAGTGTGAATTTTTTTTCAGTTCTAACTCTTCAGTATCTACTGTCACTTCACTGTAATTTTATCTGTATTTCAGGAGGAATTATCTATATTTCTGGTGGTTATAAAAACAGGCCATCAAGTAACCAAGTAAAGCCTAAACACTAATGTTTTTCTTAATAAATATTATGTCATCAAAGACTCTCTCTCATGTGATCAAGTTCAAGAGAAAGAATGTCTTAAAATAAAAAAAGTCTTAAAAAGAATACCCTAAAAAAAAAAGGAAGTCTTGAAACTTAAATATAATCATAAAGGCATAATAATATGTCCTAGAGTCATAAAAAAAGTCTCATAAATGTCTCCAGCAAGAAAAGTCAATATTTCTTCTGCTATGTCAAATAATGTTCCAATTTAGATGGCAGTATTTGTTTTTCCTCATGTAACTAGTGCTATTGTGTAGGCAACGGTTAACCAAGCAAATTGCAATAAATATTTATTATATAGATATGTATTGTATCAAATATATACCAAACATTCAATCTTCATATTTTTCGGTATTTCAAAATTAAAGAAATACCAAAAATGAAAATTAAGACAATCATCAGAAATACCTTCAACTACTCTGCATCACCTTAGATTTTATGAAAGGACATTTGAAATTTGTTTAATGATCTTAAGCAAGTTATTTGAAAACAACTACTTTCAACTATAGATTTTCCTTAAACATGCACTCTATAAAAGATTTCAGACACAGATCCAACTAATCCAACTTAATGAAAAGAAGCACGGTACTTTAGGGAGAGGTAATGATTATAGAATGGGCTAAACTCATCGACATTTTAAGTAAAAACATAAAAGTATGTGGACTAAACATGACATTTCCTGTAAGCATCTGCACTGCCTGCTTTGTCACTTCCTTGCCTGGTTTTGGTAAATTATGTCAGTTCTCAGTAGACAAAAAAGTTGTAATGCATCACTTCCAGTATTAAAATTGATATTTATCACTATTTTAACTGTGCTGAATCTTAATTGGCAAGTTTCATTGCAATAAAACACACCTTATTCATTTTTCCAGATCGACAACATCTTTCCTATCTCAAAGGTCATAGTTTAAAACTAAAACCTTCTATCACTGCTAACCAGATAACACTTATAACAATTAGTCCGTATTTATTTTCTTAATTAAAGTTTTATTTTAATGAAGAATTCATTTTCTCTGTAAAATTCCCACTGACAGACACGTTGTAAGACACATTTATTTAAAAAGAGTGAACTGTGATGAAGTTTCATTAAAAATATAAAAATAATCTCAAAGTACCTATTTGAAGTAGAAATTTATATTGCCTTTTTTTTCCATAATATTGTTTTCTACTCTTCCTTCATGAAGTAAACTTCAAAAATTAAACTTTGAAAATTAAAATAGACTTTAAAAACTATAAAAGTCCACGGTTTGGCTACACTGTTTTTAAAAAACCTCACTTGTTTTACCATAAGAATCCTCCGATGAATAAAGAAGCTCATTAACAAAAATGATCTCTATCCTGCCCCAATATTTAAGACTAACAATAGTTATGCAATTGGTGCAAGAATTAAGCTTGATTCAAAGTTTCTGTTAAATAGAGAGTGAAAGAAAGCAATTTTAAATAAATTATATTTATTGCAAAACTACTTAACCACATTACTTTTCTGTCAGTAGAATAAGAGTCACTTTACTCAGATAACATGGGTATCCTTTCTACTTCTGAAATTTCATTCTATTACTGGATATAATATAGTAAATATAGGATATTTTCTGGATTATTCAGTGCACATTATGCCATAATAGTTGCTTCCAGTAACACTTCAATATTAAAAAATCTCATGGCAAAAAGTAGTCATATGACTGCAGGCTAGTGATTACCCATAAAATAGAAAAAAATTCAAAGCTTCTACACACACATTTCTGAAAGATCTCATCTCCTAATTTAATATTAAATAAGTCCACCTCACCATTTATTACTATATCTCAAATATTGCAAGTGGTTTGTGATGTATGATTTACTCCACCAAAATTCTCACCACTTGTTACACACAAAAAAGGGTCTTCAAAAGAAGAAAGCTCATGCACTTATCCATCTACTGCTCCAAACAAACTAAGGCATGTGGTCAATCATGTGCTTTACACCAATCATTAGAGATACAGGAATGTTTTGAATAGTCATCTATGGTTACATCATTAAGTATAATTTACTGCAATGACTTATGAATTTCATTTCATAGAAGTCCATTAAGAGTGTGTTCTACATGTACATTAACACTCCCCATCATAAAGTAAGCCATTTAACTTTTCACAGAGTGACTTTTATGATGCTGTTACAGAAGCAACTAATTGTAGTTAAAGCATTTATTTTTTAAAAGGTCATTCTTTTTTACTGCAGTTTATAATATTTAAATGGCAGCTCATGGGTGTGAATGTGCATGTATGAGAATGCAGGGATCATGTGTGTTCAATCCTGAACCTGTCCAACAAGTTCTGCAGAAAACACAGACTAAAAAGTTATTTGCATATTAAGCGACAATGAGTTAAAAGAGAAATCTAAATTGTAAATGAGTTTTGGAGACAAATCAATGCTAATGAACAACAATTACTTCAGTCACAGTGTGAATTAAAACAACATCATTAATAAAGCTTAGGTGCTCTGCTGGCAAGCATGTCTTTAGTCCCTGGCAGATCATGTAAGATCTAAATGGGGAGAAATAGCTAGCACAAAGGAAGTACATTTAAAATTATTTTGTTTTGAAGCTCCACTTCAAACAAAAGCTTCAGGAAAGCCTACAAAACTCAGAAAATCCCATCCAGTCATTTTAATGACTGCCTTGAATGAATGCCTCATAAAATATCAAATTTGCACTAGATAACGACAGAAGATCTTATAAACCTAGAAGATGAGTCAGAACAGTCTCTTTTGTTCCCTTTCTTGCATATGAAACAGTCAGTGAAAAATCAGAATATTTCCTTAAGAAAAAAGGGGCTTTTCTTTGAGCTAAAAATAAGTCTAAACATCCTGTTCTTTACCTAAATGCTCAAAACCAGCTGCAGGTAGTAACCATGTAGGGAGAAACTACAGAGGGCACTGTTGTATCAGTTTTTAAGAGTTACAATGGTGATAGGGCCCAAGTACAGAAGATTGTCAGGAAAATAAATAACTGTCTAAAGAAAGAATCTAGAGTTAGGAGAGCATGCAAATGCACTAAACCTAAAACAATAATAAGGAAAAAACATTGAAGCTGTATTTCTGAAGGAAAATGGACTGAAAGAAAAGTTCATGTAACAGACTGTCAGGCTGATAGGAATACTGCAGCGCACACATTTGGCATTTTCCTTTGTAGTGCTTTCTATGGAAAAGGTAACTAATCATAGTGCCGCCTTATCCTTTGCAAACAGCAACCTATTACTGGAATCCCACTTATAATCAATATGAAAATGAGTGATGAGTGTTATGCAATTCTTCCAAGGGGAGAATTTATCAACAGGAAGAATATCTTCACATTATACAGTCCTTTCATAGTGTAAAAGGCCAGTTCAGTTTTATTCCTTTTCATGACACTTACAAATCAATCATTTATATTTTGAAAGCAGTAACATTGGTGCAATAGAAACCAAATTAAATCACACCCTTTCCAGAAGAAGTACCTTTAAATATACCAATCAAAACCAGCAAGTGTCCAGCTGAAAATAATGTAACCCTGAAATTGCTGTATGCTTGACATTCTTATGAAAGGGGAAAGTATGTTAAATAAGTCAGTGTAAATACCTTAGTAAATCTATGCAAAATTATTTTTATACAATAAATGGGCTTCAGAGATACAAATATTTATGAAAACAAATTTGATAAATGTTTCACTGTTAGTTTCCATGAAAGTCTGCCTGTCTTTGATCTTATTTTATTAGAAGTAACCCCAATTAAATTTTTTAATGTAATAACTTTTGAAAGGTATTTTAGCATGGCCTAACGAGAATTGCAAATAATATAAAACAGCCAGCTACAGAACAGTACAGAAAAATGAACATTTTTACATTTTTCATTTTTATATTTTAATAGCACTATTAAGATGTGAATTATGAAACAGAAGTACTGAAATAAAATATGGATAGTATCAGTCATTTAATGAGACTTCAGAGAAGAAAGGTGTTACTTTTTTCCCACATTATGGTGGCAAAACCCACAAGCAGCATGTTTTTTGCAGTACCACAGCAAAAAAACACGGGACTTTTATGAACACTATCTCAAAGTCACATTTAAAGAGTACTACACGGAAGGTAATTTGAAATTAAGTTAGGCAATGATTTTGTAATAAACCAAAGAACAAACATAACAGAAAAGATGCTCAAGCAAATAAAACATATCAGAAAATTGTCTAAAGCTATGTGAATGAGTGAGCAAAACAAACAAAATCAAAACCACAGACGGTGCCTGTGGATACTCACTCACATCCACATCCATAAGAACTGTGATGGTAACTGTGAAAGAATTGTGTCTCTAAGCATGCAAAGACAGATGTACTACATGAAAGGAAACTGCCACAGAAAATGAAAACCTAATTTTTTTTAGAAATTGCAAAAGCAGACAACATAAATAGATTGACTAAGCAAGACCTCAGTTTCCTCGCAGATGCTGAGACCTAGAATTTCTAAGTGATTTCAGTAATTGTTTCAAGCAACTTATTAACAGAAGATAGAACAGAAACTAATGTTCATGTCAGAAATGGGTTTCATTGAGGTTTTGCCACTTCTGCCTTCCAGACAGGCGCTGTATGTGCAACACTAAGTGGAAAAGCTTGCTAAATTTCAAATTCATTTATGTTGTCTTTTGCCTAATTCTGTTCCTAAACCAGAATTATTTTAAAATTGCTTAACATTCCACCAGTCTAGTAATCTCTTTTCATCAGCATTGTTTCTGGCAAAGTTCTGCTAAAATAAAGTTTCCTCTTATTTTATTGTTTCCAGCTGTTGATACAAAGTTCACTAGTATTACTTTTATACACCTTTTCAAAGTGTATATGATTGCAGGCAGACAGGCAGTTTGCACACGTAAAAAACCTAACAGTTGTTAGATACAGAGTGTTGATAAAAGAAATGCATAAATGTCTATTAACCTACTATATACACTCTATGACACTAGGTGAAGTTCTCAAGGCATAAAACATGTTCCTTCTATGTAAAACTTTACTGCATTTGAAGGCAGAAATTTGCAGTGCATTCCCAGAGACATGCAGTTGGATACAAACGGGGCTGCTTGTTGCGTCTATGCACATCACTTAAATACAATTCAAACGATGAAAAAAGTTTTGATAATGTTTACAAAATTGACTTAAACATCTTAATGCATTTTTCCATTTAACTACATGAATGAATGCCAAAATGTTACTAGATAACTCTCTCTTGTTAAATTTCTATTCAAGATATTTAACAAGATATTTAAGGTTTCTTTCTCCCTATGCAATGGAACACATTAAAACCAATTTTACTATCGTAATTTATTCAAAGCTTGATTATGAGCAATAGCTGCGAGAAGAAATACAGCATTGTTGATCCATATACAAGCATTTCACTTAACTGCAATGGATAATAGATGTGCTCCTAAAGGAGTATAAAAGCAAAGTGATTAGAAGTCATTACTGTTAATTAGCATTCACTTTACATTTATAGCGATGAACCTTTTCTCTGTTGAACAAATGGAAAGCTTTTATCTGAAAGTCTATCAAACCTGGTCAAGGTAGGCACTGAAATAAATGTCAGTGACCAGTAGTTGAATTCAAAACAATAACAAAGAGAGCAAAACAAAATCTAAGGATGTATCATCATCCAATTAGTGAGATTCAGTTTTTAAACAGGAAAAGGTCTGAAGGGAATGAGCAAAACTGGAAACTCATACTTCACATTCTGCAATCTCACTGATAAAAGGAGGAAATGTGTGTTTATCAAACTTGCTGTGAGTGCACGGTTCATTTGGCGTCCTGTAAACAATGCCTGGCTGCCCATTTCCAAATGCATGTGAGAATCTTGCAACCCAGAACATCATATTCAGCAGGCAAGGTCACACTAGAGATGCCCTGGAAATGGGAAATTAGGAAAACCTGGCAATCAGAAGTTTCAAGCTGACCAGAACAAGCCCTCAGGGTTGCTTACCATCTTTCACCACCAGCCTGACTGTCTCTGCTTATTCAGTATTAACACAACAAGACAGGGAGTGAGTGGAAATAACTCCACGCACCTAACAGGGAGAAATACAGTGACTTTTTTGTTTACATAAAGCTCAACATTTCTCACAGTAAGAAACTACCTCAAAGATATTGCCGAAGATCCACCTCATAAAAAAAAACAACAAAAAATTAAAATCCTGACCCTGCCTGAACTGGTCAGATGACACACACAGAATTTCAGGCATCCTATTGATTAAAAAAATTTCTTTGTTCCCACCTCCTTTTAAAACTCATACAAAACCCTCCCCAACAACTAAATATACCCTGTGTTTTCAATGAAACAAGATACATAATTATTTTTACACTGCTTAAATCACTCCCAACTATGCAATTACTTCTTACCCTCTTCCCTTCATTCACACTTTTATTCACTGCTAATGACAACAGTCATTCCCGAGGCAGAGGAAACTGTGGAATGCCAATCCAGAATTAATTAAAAGAAAAAATAACATGATGAAAAATTTGTAATCATTTAACACCATGAGGGTAAAGGGACAATCCAAATCCTTGCAGATGAAAATTTACTCATTATAAAAGGTGAAGGAATCAAGTCTATGAAAAAACACAGCAAATATTTTCTCCCTCAAAAAAAATCTTATCACGAAGCACAGTTATTTATTTCTTGTCAGTGTAGGCAACCACTTCATACAATTTCTAAAAGTTTCCATTTAACCTGAATGTTTAAAGACAAAAATAACTGTGCTAGGAGATGTGGTCTCCAAATGTTCATTAAATCTACACAACTACTATAGGGCCCAATCAATACCTTCCATTGTTTTATCTATCACAGTTTCCTTCAACTGGGCATTGAAGATCTTTTAACAACTTTTTTTCAATACTTATGGTATAATTTCACTTACCATATAAAAATTCTGTATTTGATCTGTTGAATTAGATAAAATAATCTGTCAATATATTAAGAGCACAGTTATTTGCAATAATCACAATGTAGGCAACAAAAATTATGGAGAAGTGATTGTTTTGGAAATTCAGCACTAAGAAAACTACCTGTTTGTATAATTTTTAATTCTCCAAAATATTGAGAAATACAACTCCAAGGTATTAATCCATGTATCTACAGACCATTCAAATCATAACAGGGAAAATTTTCTTCAATGAAAACATGGGAGATTACTAAAATAGGACTCTTCTCCATGCCTCTGAACACTGTGAATTCCCTAAGTGAGAGGGGAAAACTACCTGCTCCGTCTGAACTCATAAACTACTAAAGTAATTTGGTGAAGAGCATGCTGAAGACGTCAGCGATTACAGAGTCTTCAAGTCAATCAGGATTCCACAACTAATAATTATTTGGCCTCCTTAAGACTCCTAAGAAATTCTGCAGACCTTATTTGTATGAGTTAAGAGTAACTACTAGTCTTTATCATGTACATACTACAACTGAAGCCACGTATACCAGACATCTAAAAATCAAGTGATTATTCCTATATACTTTACAGTTTCTTTTATATGTGTCTTGTAACAGAAGACAATGAAGCAATGCTGTGACAGAATACTATATTACATTTATTCATGTATTTTTCCTGGTAGGAGCACCTAAATCTTTGTGCAAAAGTCACAGAAAGTCAGCAATCACACTGAATCTGAGAACTCATTTCACCCATCGGCCACAGCAGCTGAATTCTGGAGAAGGGTAAAAGAAAGACCATTTCCTTAGCATGGAAGACTATTAGCAATATCAAGGAACTGAAAGTTTTAGGCTCCATGATGGAATTAATCCCTATCTGAAGGCCACAAAATAACCTTATATTTCATCCATTCATCTCAAACCCTGAAGAACTGTTTCCTGAAGAAATCTCAGGGAGTTCCACTGAGAACTGATAGGACCTAAGTTACTTCTATTCCACCTGAATTCACACAGCTCAAGTACTTTGTCTGAGATGAAATATCTTAAGTGACATCTAAAATGGCATTGCTATTGCAATTTTAACTCAGACGGGAACACTTTCTGTCTTCACTAAACATCAGACTTGGATCATTTAAAAAAATCATGATCCTGTTCTTAAAAAGTAATTATTAAATACAGGAGTCACATTGTATTATTAAGCTCTTTATTTCTGTAACTAAAAAATGTTACTCATTCTAAAAGACTGACTGTTGTAAGATTACTGTTCCAAAATGCAACGATATTTTAGAAAATAAATCTCCTTTCCTTCCGTTCTACAACACTGATGAAATGAAGCAGTGCCACAACCAAAGGCTGCTATTATTCAAAAGTTTCAAACATCATATATATCCAACATTATTATTTATTTTTCAGCAGATTATCAATGGATGATTTCATAATTAATATTGCTTCAGTCCTGAGAGCCAATATATAAATTTATTTCAAGTGAACTCCGTATTTTTTGAAAGCTTGCAGGTTCTAAATCCACAAAGAGCACAACAAAAAGACTTTGACAGAAATAACATGTTAAAACTGAAAATCCAGTAAAAATCCATTTGCATTATATAATAAATATGGGTGAATACAAAAAAACTAAAAAAATTATCAATTTTAAAAATACTAATTAAAAGAAAGCAATAAAGCATGTCATCAAAAATTTGAAAAAGAGGAGCTAGAAGAAAGACATTTTTACCTAGCTCAAGAATTCTACAAATAGGAAACTTACCAAACAAAGGCAAAGACTTATGGAGTAGATAAGGCAAAGAATTTGTAAGAGAACAGAACTGTCTACTGAAGATAAAGTATCTTGCATTCGTCTGTTTAGTCTGGAAGCTGCTACAACCATTGCCCTAAACAAAAGTTAAGCCATAGTTCCATGAGATACAGAAAACAACCTAACACTCAACTCATCTAATATCTCTTGTGTATGTGCTTGCATGAAGCATCATTGTATTACTTGAACAAGACCATAATTACATTGAAAAGGGGACAGAACAGTTAAATATTGCCTCAATTGAAATGTTTACAAAAGTTTCACAAAAATGCCTTCATGCTCCAGTCTTTCTTGCCACTAGAGAAAAAGAAATACAGTTTCTCACCACATTTCAAAGACAGTGCCATTATAAAACCCCTAAAAGATAATTCAGGTAACTAGAAACTCTAGTGCTTACAGGCTTGGCTAGGAAAGTTTCCAATAGGGACAGTAACAAACATGGACAAACAAGGATATCAGTAATCCCTATTCAGTAACATTGAGAGGAGAATAAATTATTCTTTAGAGTTCAGGAGTTACATGTCTCATGAAATACATAGTGTTCTATTAGGTGGAGACTGCATAGTAAGATATATTTAGACATCATATAAGTACTTGGATATGTTTCACAATATGTACTGAATACAGAATCTAAAACATGGCATTAGGCAACTAAAAAATAAATATAAATTTCCTTTATAGCTATCAATCATCTGGGTTTGTGACAATAAAATTAATAGGTTTACAGTCAATGACAGTCAGTATCACTCACTGAGTCACATGAACTAGAACAGGACTGTTGTCCTGGGTTTTGCAGAACTGTGAGGGAATATTTAACTCTTTAGAAATCTTGTTCTCATAGCACTGTTTTTAAAAACATTGTATACTTCCAAATTCATAGAGTTTCTTTAGAGTGTTTTGTTTTAATTTTTTACTAAATAAGTACTTGCACTAAAAGTGTTCTTTGCCAAGGGAAAGTAAGGTACACTATGTGATTTTGATTTAGACACACCTTTCCTGTAGTCCTGGCCCCAAACCATTAACTGAAAAAAAGAGCTATGTTGTTTGACCAGTGTTTTAAAATTACAGTCACTCAAAGATGGTTTTGACAAGGCTTCCACAGAATTCATTCCCTCCCTTCAAGAGAATACAAATTGACTTCTCTGTTTAAAACTATTAACATCTGGGGAAAAACAAATCCTAAAGCAAAATCCTCAGTGATTAAGACTTAAATAGTAAAGCTACTAAACAGCAGTTATTAAAAAATGTGACAAAATAGAACCAGAAACCTTTCAAAGTTATTGCTAACACAGAAAAAAAAAGTTAGTAGTCTTCTTAAAACTAAAATACCACAGTTGCTGTAGTTTATTTCTCCTCATAATTTTGCAATTATTCATCAAAATATGCAAGACACTTGCTGAAACTTTTGTATCAGAATTCCATAGCTAGGTTGTACTGTAAAGACATCATTATACAAAGTCTAACATAAAGGCAGTATATTAATATTTATAACTTGAAGATATCATATTGTGGGTTTAATATTTCTATATAGGAAATAAATAGTTATTTAGTTCCAGACAACATGATAACATCTCTTTCAACTATAGTTATAATTATCATGTACAAACTTCCAAAGCAGAAGTTGTCAAGATTTAACACTAGCATTAATTTATGTCAGGGATCCATTCCTCCAAAGACAGCAAGAACTGTAGAGGAAGTATCATCTTAATTGCCACTAATTTGCCCATTTTTAATTAAATTGATCAGTAATTTATTACCTTACCCAGCAGCAGAAAGCTGTTAGCATGCAGCTTTAAGAGACAGTAGATATCAGTCCTTCTAATTTCTAATACTATCATGGTTCAAAGATAATTTCAAACTGCTGAATCATTATTTCTTTCGATTCCTGTATTGCAGGATATGCACATTCCATTTAAAACCTCTGTGAAGCACTCTAGAGCATAATCATAGAATCATTTAGGTTGCAAAATGCCTTGAAATCATCGAGTGCAACCATCAGCCTAACACTGCCAAGTCCACCACTAAACCATGTCTCTAGGCACCCAGTCCACACAACTTTTAAATGCCTCCAGGGCACTTCCCCAAGTGGCCTGTTCCAATGCTTGATACCCCTTTCAGTTAAGAAATGTTTCTAATATCCAACCTAAGCCTCCCCAGCACAACTAGAGGCTGTACCACCTACATGAACTATTCTGCTCTACAGTCTCATACTCCAACACAGGTCTATGATCTTGATTTTACATTAGAAGAAAAGAATCCTTGCCAAAAAATGTTTACAAGATGTAACATTTGACCCAAGATGGGTCAGGAAGTACTCTGCATTCAAACCACATTCTTAGGTCTTATCTGCAATTAGATTTTTTTTTTTTAACTGAATACAGAATAAAGCCTGAAGTATTTAGGTTCATGAATCTCAATTATCATTTTAATGAAGGAAAGCGAGCTAGAAAATGTTCAATACTGACATGAAGACTAGAAACATCTTTATCTGAAGTTTCATTAAGTAGTTTGATCAATAAAATCACATATTTACTTTCTTTAAAATAGCAGTTATGATTTTCTCAACAGTGTATTGGTTTAGTACTGCACACTGCAGTAATCAATACAATTAGCTGGAATGCACATAGCATCTTCACACAAACATGGTAGAAAACCTCTAGAGTCAACACGAGGTTTTCTATTTTTTTCAATGAGGTCTGATTTAGTATTGGTAAAAATAAAATACTATATCAAAGATTTTGAAAAAGACCAGAGAATAAATTTTAAGTGGTTCAGAAAGTGGGCTTATTGTCTCTCTTTAATTCATTTTATAGATAAAAAAGGAATTGATATATGTCATTGCTACTGTGTCATATAATATAATCACAGGGCTACCAGAATCAAAACTATCATTGTGAAATATTCGGTAATACTTGGAGAATGACATGCAACATACAAACAGATAACAGATTCTGGTTTACACATCATAAGTGTACTCAAATGGAAATCTCTAGACATTAATTCCCACACATTCCTAAATGCACAAAATCCAAAAGATCTCTCATTGCAGTAATCAAATGATACATTATTACAAGTGCAAAATAAGATAAATATTCTATTTATAGATGATTATCACAATTATGTTTTTTGTTATATATGCCAACCTCCTGTTACAGGTGTTTTCATTAAATAGGAAAAATGTTTTGGCTTGAAATGAGGATTAATAAGTGTGACTTACATTGGGGGAAAAGGAATATAGTTACACCACATATTTACAGAGCAAATAAGAAGAAAGGAATAGAAATAAAACCTGGAAAAGTTTTCCATTTTTTCTTAAAGTTTTCCTTACATACTAAGAGGATCATTTACTTAAATTCATAAATGAATTAATATAATTATCCCCAACTATATAATTGCTTTCAATCAGCATACCTTAACAAGTTTCATGAGCTGGTAAAGGTCCTCAACCTCGTCTTCCTGGCATGCAGTATACACTCTTCCAGTATTTACACTGGTGCCTTTTATAAAACCACGATAGAGTGGCAAATCCAATGCATCAGCATATAGGTCAATGGCATGGTGTCCTACTGTCTGATACATATAGCTGTCCAATTCATCAGTCTGCCCTGCCACAATTAAGAAACAACCATATTAGGTACATTGTTGCAAAAATTACAGATAATCACAATACTACAAAGTACTGAGAAAATCTAAATGTTAATATTTTTCAGTTCACAAACAGATGTTTGGTGACAACACCACTATAAACATGGAAAGAAAAAAAAATAGATTTCCCCACCCAACAGACGTATGGAGAGGAAGACATCTGTCACAAACATGCTGCCTATTTGCAAATTGTGGTGCCTTTCCTTCTTCCTGTTTTATCCAAAAAATCTCCTATCGATTCAATTCTCCTTACATTCACAGGGTAATTTTAATAGGAACACAGGACAAAGGCACAAACTCAGATGTATTTCAACACTCAGATCAAGAAATTTGTAATGCACTGCAACACTGAGAACAAGCTATAGGTTGTCAAAATTTACAAAAAACTTTACTGTTAAAATTGTTATCATGGTCATCACAAAAGGAGACTATCTCTGCTTAGGCAGAATAAAAGCAGACCACTATAATGTTTTGACACTGTTTAATAAGTAAAAAGCTTATTTCCTTAACCGTGAGAAAAAAATTAACCAAATTTTCTTACAAGCAGTTTGTAGCCAGCAGATAAGGAAAAAGCAGCTAAAAATGCAGGTATCACAAATGAGAATTACATCTCAAACTATACAATAAATAATTTACAAATTTTTTTTTCAGATAATATTTCTAACAGATTGTTAAAATAATAAATCATTGTTGGTGAAATCTCCACTTTATTACAAGCTTATTACAGTTCACTATTTTAATGCTAATTTGTAACTCTGGTACTTCTCTGAATTTACAAGGAGACATGAAGCATTTTTGCTGTATACCTGTGTAGCACATCTTGCAAAGAAGAAGGTCTGTAAATGACCAAGATAACTAATTTGTGATGTAACAATTAGGTCAGTCACCTTTGATGCCACACAACAGATATGGTTCTCCACAAAACAGGCATATTCAAATCCCCAATCACAACTAACCAACCTAGACCAGAAGAGTAGACTTAAAGGAAAATGCACTGATTTCCACATACATGAACGTGACAAGGTCTTTAAGTGATATTCTTCTTAGAATACACAGTTTCTTTATTAATTGAGACTCTCCAGGCAACAGTGGTACAAGATAAAATAAAAAGAATGGCGTAGAATCCACGACTGCCTGAAGCACCTCAATTAACTTTCTATAAAATTTCCAACTACACACTTAAAGAGAGCATTTTATGATTTTAATGATAATATTCTACATTTCTGATGAGGATAAATTAGTTTGAAGACAACATATTTCAACAAGATTAGAGATTATGTCCTAACTACCCAGAAAATAAATTTTTTCTATACTCTCCTAGCATTTGCCAGTTCTGCCCATGACTCATTTGTGAAGGCAGCTCCCTTTTTCCTTCCCTTTCTGTGTACCCTCCTACTGTACAGTTACCAAATACCATACTTAATTGCTGAACATATGTTGAGCAGTGAACCTAGTTAACATACTTTATACTTTAGCATTCTCCCCTACCAACTGGAAACAACTCCCTTGCTTTTCCGGTCTCACTTCAATTTGTGCTGGAGTCCAATATACAAATACTTAGCTCACCCTCTCACCTCACACTGACTACCTGAGTTCCTCACATCCTTTTTCATAGAAATAAAGTGGAGCCCATGAGGAACTAATCAAAAAAATCATTCCAGCCTAAACGGAAGGAAAAAAGCAGGAAAAATTCAAGGTCAATTCCAACCCACATCAGTTCTTCAATGCAGTCCACAGACACTAGGTTAGAATTATGGAGAAAGATACACAAAGATAAAAATGGATGAGCAGCAGCACAATGGCACATTTCTGGCAGCTGGAATGGTTTACAGCATTTAGTTTAGCACCAGTTTAGAGCTTTTCTAGAAGTACAGTGCTAGTTTTGGTTGATGACATCATCTATCAACTTTTAGCATTTGTGCTACTGACCTCACACAACCTCTTTGTTTACCTCCAGGATATCAATATTCTCATTTTCAAATTGTGTAAGCCTTTTTTTAATTGATCTTCTCTTCTTGTGGGCTTTTTTTTTCCTTTCAGGAAAAATACACTTAATACATCTCCATAGCATTTCCTTTTTTATACCTCTTTCAAGTTTCCATATTGGCCTTCAATGTGCAAAACCAGACAAAAACACATATAGGAACTTAATTCAGGCATGGTTGGGATTCCATTGTTTCTAATCTATTTTTAAAAAATTTCCTGTAAGAAATGTGGCTTTCATACCTGTATTTTCAGCAGGTCTTAAATTGGCTAGAGCAACAATCTGATGTCCAGCAGCAACACACTGCATCATATTGTAACAACTGTCCTTCCCACCACTGCAAGGAAAAGAAAATAGTGGCAATTAAAAGTACTGATAAAAGTTTTAGTCCCTTATAACTTTTAACTAACTGTTCAAAAATAAGTGTTAACAGAGCTCTTTATAAAGTTTTGAAATATGAAGAGCTGTAGAATAGTAACAGTAGAAGAATTATTTCACCATACATTTACTACACGTGTATAGTGCCTAAATGCAGTAACCATAAAGCACATAAAGAGTTTTGTATCTTACTATTAATCGGAGAGGTTACATGAAGAAGAACCCCTGACACTGGAATCTCCTCAAAGACTGTCTTTTATTCCAGAGACAAATTACTCTGTACTCATTACTAGTTATTTGGATCAAAACCCCAAAATCTGCTCCAGTGAGTTGCCAGCACTAGTAATCCTTTTAAACTGGGTCTGTCATGTAGAGGTGATGCCTAGGGACACATTTTAGTGGTGGACTTGGCAGTGTAAGGTTAATGGCTGGACTCAATACCTTAGAGGTCTTTTCCAACTTCATTGATGCTATGTCAGGAATAACATTTCTCCTTCATGAGACATGTTGTTTAAACCTTCAATATTTTGAACATACTTGCCATTCTCAAAAACTTTACTTATTATAGGCAATAGTTTCAGTTGACACTGCACAGAACATATGAATTTTTTACTGCATTTCGCTGCAAATAAAAATGATTAATGCTAGTAAAAAATATAAAAGGAAACATAACCATACTTTTGTTTTAGTCCAAAAGATAATACTCTAAGACAGAGAATACAATTAATTTTGACATTCATTCAAGATCTACAGGAACCTTTTCTGCTCTCAGTGAGGAAAGAACTCTGTTCTCTTGATGTAACTGAAAAAGTATCTCTATGGATTTTAATCAATAGAAAAAGAAACATTACAATCTACAATAAAAGTGCTCTAGAATACACACTGCCTAAAAGAACCGTGTTTAGACTCATGGCCTTCAAAGTACAACTGCAGGTGGAGATTCCATGCAGCTTCTTTAAATGCCACGGCACAAAAACCCTGGCAGAAACCTCAAAAGAGATCTATACAAGTTCTGCAAAACTTCATTTTGTTTTAGAATCAATGAGACATGCAGAGGAGAACATATAGTACAAGCAGTCCTTGCTACAATTGATTGTTGTGCTCCTTGTGGTCACACTATTTCTATTTCTACCTTAAAGGGAGTCAGAGCAAGATGAGGCTTGGCCTTTTGAAAGGCCAGAAAACAAGTGAAGAACAAGAGGAAATGGCCTCAAGCTGCACCAGAGGAGGTCCAAGTTGGACATCAGGAAGAATTTCTTCATGGGAAGGGTTGTCAAGCATTTGAATGGGCTGCCCAGGGAGGTGGTGCAGTTACCACCCCTGGAGATGTACAATGAAATGTACATTGACTGGACATGGCACTTGGTGCTAAGGCCTAATTGACAACTGGTGACTGGTCAAATGTTGGACTTGATAATCTCAGAGGTCTTTTCCAAACTAAATGGTTCTGTGATTTTGAAGCAAACTTCTTCAGAATTTCCAGCTTTAAGCTCTCTCTTTTATCTAACCCTCTACACAAAAGCTTGAAAGTGCCCTAGAGGAATGTAACCCTTTAGCTATTCCCCTCAATCTCGGCTTTTATCCATGCAAAAATTCTGTATGCTGTCTTGAATTTGTTGTGTAATTCAAACCTGCAGTAGAAATGGTGTAAAACATGGTATCCTTTTGTACTTAACAGATTTTCATAACAAAGTTGCTTCTGTTTCAGTTCTAAAAAGTAAATATAAATATCACAGAATCCTACTTGGAGGGTCCATCTCTACTTAACATTCTTCTAATGCATACCAGCAATTTTCTTCTAACCTATATACAGACACAAAAAACAAAAATTAAAATCATTCATTACTTTTGGACACCATTCTTGATAGCTCAAAAATGGAGACAGTATTCACTTCATAATTTGAACTTCCAGGCTTAACAGAGTAATGAGACAAAGACTTTTCTTTCTGAATGACTTTATGCTAAAAAATAAAAGTCTCCCACTAGTTCTGATTTCAGCTACAAACAGCACTTCAGAAAAATAATTGTATGACAACAGATAATTGTCTATGCTGTTAACAGCATTTTAATATTTTAAAAAATTGAAATAAAAAATTAAAATGTCACTGGAATAAATCTACTCATCCTTTCCATTAATTTATGTATATGTATATTTATATATACACATAAAGACATTTAAATATGGATATTGATATCCATATTGCTTACATTCAACCACCAGTTAGTAGATGGAAATCTGTGCTTACTGAATCACATGCTACAGTCCTATTATTTATTCTCTGTGTTATTTACCATAGGCCTAAAAACTACCAGAACCAAGAAACAAACGACATGGTGCTCATCCACAAGATCTTCCAAACTAAATGTAAAATAGAGTATGGTTAAGACAAATGACACCAGACAGCCCATGCCCATGGGAGGAAGGTGGACTCAGAACAGTCCACAGAAAGGAGATGAAGACAAGTACTGAGTAGGCCTGGGGACCCCTCTCAATTCCCAGCACAGAAAAAAATCACAAGGACTTTTTGGAGAAAGCTCCAAAGTGAGGCCAGTCAGGGTTCTGCAAGTATGTTAACAGGCAGGCTTACAAACAAAATACCAGAAGAAAAAAAGCCCTGGGTAACTGTGAAGATATGAACCTATAAAGGACTTCTAAGCAAAATTCCTTTCTATAGACCAGTATAACCACTTACAGTTAAGAAAATTCTAGAAGAATTTTAAAGAGTTGAAAAACATCATATTTCAGGTTGAAGACTGGCTTTAAAATGTCTATGATTTAGCACAAAACAAAATGCAGAGTCTACCCCATAAATACCACCTTAAAACAAGACTATCAACTTTTAGTGTGGCCAACATTCTACAAGGAAAAAAAAAAAACAGGTTAAAGTACTTTCATACATAATCCTGACCTTTGCAAAAGTAAGAAGCACTTTTCAAATACTTTTTCCCCCTCTGATCTTTGGCTAGCTCTGTTACAAAGACTTCAGACACTTTGATGTCTCTTTAAAACTCTTCTTAAAACTATTACTGAAACTAAATCCATCCTTGTAAAATAGACCATTAAAATAGCAATTGTGTTAGAAACCTGTTTATAGGATTTTATTCTATCCTGCCTTTTAACACATTCCTCTGCTTTGAGAATATCAAAGTAAATAATCCTGAAAGACAAAGACTTATCTATAAAATAAAATAAAAAAATTTGAAGCTGATTTTCTCTACACCATATTTGAGCAAATCTAGAAAAACAGACAACATGTCCTGTATTTTCTCCTTTGCATGAGGTTTGGAATGATTTGCAGTTGTTGTGGCCAAATCCCAGTTTTAACAAGGTTTGATATTAAACATTCCCTGAAGAATTTAATACATTAGATGTTTTGGCTTACGTAAATAGCTACTGCACCCAAAAATAAAAACACACAGCTCACATCTGCACAATTCTTTTCCACTTAGAGGCTTCCTAGCCTGTTCTTTTTAAATTAAATCTTGCTTCTTCAAGAAAAACACATGCGTCATTAGAAAATGTTAGTTTCTAAAAAAGAAAAAAATACAAGAATTGCAGAAACTAACAAAGAAACTTACAAAAAACACGGGACGGGGAGGGGGGTTTGGGGGAAGATGGCAAGCACAGCAACCCTTGACAGACACGGCTGTGTCCAACTCCAACGACTGAAACGAGCTAGATTCATCATTTTAAAACTGGCAAAATTTAATCTCTCTCAAAAAAACCCCTACAAAAACCTATCATTAAGAGTTGAGCAAATCAACCCTGAAAGAGCCTAAGATACTTGGAAAGCAAAAGCACCTGGATATTGAACTGCAAATGAGCAGAACCCTCTTTTTAGAGCAGGACATGCGGCCCCCGCTCGGCGCCCCCGGCGGCTCCGGCTCTCGCCTCGCTGCAGACGAAGAACCCGGGACACTGGGATATCGGAGAGCAAGCGACTGGGGGAAATAACTGTAGGTCTTGTTTTGGCTGGGAGGGGGGGGAGGTGCGGGTGTGTTGGTTGGTGGTGGGGATGTTTTATTTGTTTGGTTTTTGCTTGTTTAATTTTAAATATACACCGGTTATTCTTGAATTCCGCCGTAACGCGGGAATTCTTCCCAGTCTCTCTCTACGCGCAGTGGCCTGTGGCCACTCCAGGGGCCACAGGCAGAGCCAACAGCCGGCTGGGAACGAGTCGCCAGGCAGGGGGAAGGGAGGCAGCAGGAAACGCATGGGCGGGAAGGCCGAGCGGAAAGGGCCGGGCGGGTCTCTCGGGTGGCGCTGGGTGGAGCGCGACCCCCGGGGCGGGCAGGGCTTCTCCCCGCGCCCTCTCTCCGCCTGCGAGACGCCCCTCTCTCGCTCACATAGGGGCTCCGTCAGCGTATTACCTGATCAAAGCCACTACTCTCATGTTGCTCGCAGGCCGGGGGCGGTAACACTGACAGGGAGATGGGCGACAGCCGGCAAGCGCAGAGGGGAACGAGCTCGGTCGCACAGCCACCCTGGGCTGCGCACGCTGCCGGCTCCTCCGTTGCTACCGCTACCGCTTGGCCGCCTCCCCTACCGGGCCCTCCTCCCGGGGCAGGCCGGCAGACTGCCTGCACAGACCGAGGCTGGGCGAGCCGCCGGCCCCCCGTGCCCGGGGAGGTGCGCTGCCTCCGCCGCGGGGCTGCGCGCCGGCCTGGGCGGCGCGGCCCGGGCGCGGCCCGAGGGCGGGCGGGAGGAGGGCGCGGCCGCGGAGGCAGAGCGCCGGGCGCCTATGGAGGGCAGGGCAGCCGCGCTGGCAGGCCCGGCCAGCCCGTTTGAGGGCATCGCCGTCCTGCCGCTTCCCCCGCGCCTGCCTATTGCCATCTGCCATTCATGGAAGAACCGCGGACCTGGTCCAAGTGACTGCTGCATAGGGAGCAGGGCCGACCGAGGGGGCCACCCCATCCCCTTGGGGTGCCCGGCGCGGGACTGTAGGGCATAGTCGCAACTCCACCGCGGCGCGGGGCAGGGAGGCCAGCAGGGCCCGCTGGGAGGGCAGGAGCTGCTGCGGGGCTGTACAAGTCGCCGCGGACCAGGGATTGCTGCAGCTGGGAGGTTGCAACAGCAGAACTGACCAGGCGCGAGCTCAAAATGTCCATCTGCATCCTCGGCTTCAGCTGCTGCAGACCGAAAATCGGATCTCCTCATCTGATCCCTGTTCTGGGCCAATTTTCTGACCGATCCTGCCATGGCGCACATGACAGACACCCCTGTAGGTTTGCAAGCTAAGTCACAAGCTTACCCAGGTGCCCAGTCTTTCGACACCTGACGCACAAGTTTATATCCCCCATGTCACAGGAGAAACGCGGGTTAGTTCTCTCGAAGAAACGTTATTGCTAGACTAACTTTAGGAGTCCTCCATCAGCAGATAAAGGCATTTCTGTTGGTATTGTGGCAGGGTTTCAAGCAGCAAAGGGCCCGCAACTCTCCGGGCTTTCGTTCCTAGGGCCTGTGAGACTAAAGTGGGGCAAGAAGCCACTGGTGTGTGCTTGGTTGCCCACCCAGGCTGGAGCCTGGTGTGCAGGGTCAGCGGGACCAGCACAGTGCCTCCTGGTGAGCCTCGGCGCTGCCCGCTCCCTGCAGTGCCAGCATGCCGCCTGCAGTCCCCAGGAATGCCCGTTCATGGTTCCTGCTGAACTCAGTTGCATCAAACGCTGCAGGTATCACAGATGGCTTAGTCCCTCTAGGCTGGGATAAATGCTGTATAAACTGTGAGTGCTAACTTACCAGTCCCCTGTAACATGATATTATTCAATGGTATATAGCAATCTGTACCACTCAGGCTTTACATTAGTTCCTTGCACATAGGCTGCTGAGTATGAAGTTCCCAGGAAGAGATAAGATGGAAGAAAACATTCTAAAAAAAGGCACTTTGCTATAGTGATAAATGTTCCAAAATAAATGCGTAATGGAACAAGAATATACGGGGGTTTTTTATGTACAGCTCATGAAACAGCTTGAAAAGCCAATTTTTTTTTTTTAAGACGATTTTAGTCAGCACATGATTTATACAGTAAATCAATGTAAAATAGGAATGAATAGTTATGGGCAGATATGAAGGTGATGATGCCTTCCTAAATACACTTTTGAAAACTTAAGAAATGACAATTGATATAAAACTTATTTGCTAAATAGTTGTGAAGAGGTAGTAAACACAAAATAGATTTTTCTGTGTTGGAATAATGGCAAAACCCGTACATTTTAAAAAAATAAATCTTCAGTTCATGCTTTGGCCACCACAGGCTGGCATTATGAAACTGAATATTTGACTTGCCTCGGGATTGCTTACAGGGCGTTTGCGTTTCCTACTAGTTAATTGATGATGACATAATGTGTAAATCTTTCAGAACATCTGAGGTGATCTAAAGGAGGGTGTCTTAGATGTGAAATTCTGATGAAACCACAAGAATTTTTTTAGGGTTTGGGACTTCTCTTTTTAGCTCATGAAGGTAATGGAGACCTGTTCTGAACTAGAAGAGAGATTTTTAGCAGAGATTACTAAAATGAATGAAACAGTACAGTGTAGTACATGAACTTGTAGAAAATAACCAGACCTCTGAGGAACTGTAAAAAAAGGCAGAACAAAGTTATTTGATTTATTGCCCAGAAAATAAAAAAAGAAGAAGGTAATTTTGTGATACATCACCTCTATATTTTCTGGGTTTGAATGATGCATATTTACTTATTTATTATCACAAAAAAAGAATAATTTGGCTAGTAGTTGTGAACCCTTAGAATATGCTTATTTGCAATACTTAGCAATGATACATGGAAAGTAAAAATCATGTGCATAAATTATTCTACTGCTTTGTGAAATAGAGAGGCCATATAATCTGCAGCTGTAATCAGACAGCTTTAGAACAAATACTCAAAGACTTGTAAAGATCTTTTCTAGGCATTGTTAGAAGATCTGCAAAGGGTAATTCTGAAGTCCTGCATTTTCAGAAAAGTCTGTTATTACTAATCTATTGTTGATACAATATAACTGGGCTTTGGTGGAATGATTCTATTGCATTCAGTTGTATAGCTTCCAAAAAAACCAAATTTCCACTTACAAGTCAGACTTGTTTAAAGTAGAAGTTAAGTACAATACTGTAGGACCAAGGTCTGCTTCGTTTACTACTGCAACTGGAGTTTTTGCTGCTACTTGATGAAGACATCAGTAGTTATTTGCACAAATAAAAAAGTGGCTTTTGGGTCCCAGAATTTGAGAAACATATCAAAATTGAATTAATAAAGTGGGGTTTGAAAACAAATTTGCATTTTACTCAAAAGAATGCTGTTTTCAAATTATGTGGAATATATTCTATGAGAAAATGTTTCCTTTCATTTACCTAGTGGAATAGCTCTTGTGTAGTGTCACTGCTCTTAAAAAGTTCTGCCATATGACAGTGGACAAAAGACAGTGCACCATCTCTCAAACTGCTTGCCCCAAGACATTCTGCTGTACTGCCACAGCAGCTCAAACAATAAAATCCACCAAAGCTGCCTTTCATCTTGGGGTAGTACTGGCTAGTTTGTGCAGGAGGCCTGCAATGGCTCAGTGTTTCTTTTTCACCCTTTTCTGCCTAGAAAGTTGAAAATAATGATAATGAATTAGTATAACTGGAGGAACCTGTCAGAGGATTGAAAAAAGCAATGCAGTATCCCTAATGATCTGGAATGGTTAATTAAGTTCTCTTATAAATGAGTTCCAAAAATAACTTACTTTCAGTAAGTTATTCTGAGAAACAGTCATTTTAGCATACCTGAGCTGCAGTGCCTCTTAGCAAAGGGCCAATTATCCGGTGATTGGCAGTTAAAGGTGAACTAATGAAGTTCTTAATTAAAAGATTTCCTATTATAATCACCAGTAAGTAACAGAATACTGCATACATAAAGCAGATATAACGTTAGAAGAATATTTCCATTTTGAAACAAAGGTTTTGAAAATCGTCTCTGCCTTTGCTTGCCAGGTCCGGAACAGGAATGTTGGAGTTTTCACGGGTGTAGCTGGCAGTGTGCCACTACTGGCCTTTATTAGGGTGTCCTGCTCTGACTCTCCTACAGTCAAAAGGTATTTTCCTCGTTTAACTGATGGCAGAAATTTTTGCTGCTCTTAATACCCCAAGTTCTCTATGTAATAGAAAAATGGTTTGAGATTTTACAGGAGAATACTTCAGTTGGACTTTTAACCAAGAAACTGGCTGCAGAGTTCCTTTAGCTGCCTGTCATCGACAGCTTCCCTGAATTTTCACTTACTTCACAGTAAGCAGGATATTTTCAATTTTTCTGCAAGATAAACTAGAATTATATTTTGAGAAAAAAATTCTGGTTTGTCAGCATGAGATGCATTGACATACTACTAAAATCTGAGAAAAAGAAATTTCTCAGGCTGCATCTCTCCCCATTCAGATGTACAAGGACTCCAGGTCCTACGGTCTACATTTCTACAGCTCAACAGATGTAGGGAATTGCTCTGAATGCCTCATAACCACACTAGCAGTTCAAGATGCCCTAGGTAAAGCAACCTGTAAAGATTAGCTTGGTCACCTTGTCACACTGATTGCTTCCTTTTAGACCAAAATAGGCATACATTGACTTGAAGCTGATCTCTAGTCACACAGACATGGCCCTGGTGATCAATGCTGTGTGTGAAGAATGACTTATTTGGCCTATGGTCTCCTTGCTCTTAAGTGCTCCATACAAACACTACTAAATGTATATGCAGCTAATCCTGTCGTTGTTAATTCTGGTCAGGTAAGGCTTGTTATTTTCGTAGGTAATTTGAATTCTTTCTGCCGAACTGTGAAATTCAGCAACTTTATTTTGTCCTTTGTACAGAACTTTTTAGAACTCTCAGACTGATATTCATTGACCCCTATGACAGACAGAATTTAGCCTAAGGTATTTAGCTGAAGGTAGCCTAAGCCTAATTATATAGGTTCTTGAATAATAGGTAATTGTCCTTATATGATATCAGTTTTTCTAAGCTTTTGATGAACTTCACTGACCAATCTACTGTTCTTCAGAGAGTCAAAGGTATAACATTAACCTTCTAAGGTTATGCCTTAGAAGGCAATAGACCAAGGTTTCCATCAGGTACTAGTGCAAGCTAAATTAATATTCAGTGACAAATAAACAGTTTTTTCACTTGACTAAATGAATTTTCAGTGTTCAAAATCTTTATTCTCTCTATTAGTAAGAGCACTAATATTAGTTACCACCAAAAGAAACTGTTGAATGTGACTGGCAAAATCATTAATTTACCATTTTCTGTTAAGCATAATCCATGGTATTTAAATGTATTTTTCTCCATGTGAAGTCTTTAAGTACTTTCAAGACAAAAAACGATGTCTGACCACCTCCAGGTCACCAGAAAGCCTGTAGTAATAAAGGAGTTTCTCTTCTACATATATCTATTTTGATTGCAATTAAAAACTTAAGTAGGGATGTTATATTTACAGGTTTAAAGCACTTTTATATTCTCCCCACTTTTCTCCCGTATTAAAAGGATTGGGGTTTTAGAAATGAAGATTTCAAATTTTTGTGGAGATTTTAAATGCAAAACAAATTTGTGAGCTGATCTAATGATATGTGAAAAAAATGTAAATCAGAGATGAGTTTATTGCAGAGAAATACCTGTACAAGATTCAAAACCAAGTCCCTATTATCTAACATGAAATGTTTCCTGTGAAGCTGTATTAGCTTCCAGTGAAGACTGAAGACAGAAATTTTGGAGTGTTTCTGCATGTTAGAGGCTAACCATTCTAGAGAGGAAGAAAGAGACTAGGCTCAATATTCCTTAAAATGTGTTCATCATCCAACAAATTTGAATGTAAAACGATAGGCTTTAATTTATTGGGAGTTTTAACCATCTATTGGCTGCAAAACACACAGGAAAAAAATATGGTCATGGATAATCCATGAGAACAGAGAGAAATTAGTTATCTATTTAATGAGGTTAAGCTACAGTATCTTCTCCATCATCATAAGCTAAACCACTGGGATCTTGTAGGCAGAAATTGCTGAGATATTTTTACAGAGACACAGAAATTTAGAGAAACAGCTTTCAATGAAGAGAGTCAGAAAATTGAACTGTTACAATGAAAATCTAAAAAGGAACTATCGTCTCTTATTGTAGTAGTATATTATTTGAGGTCATTCCTCACTTACTAAATGGTTCTGCAGTTCATCATTGATTAAAACATTGGAGCAGGTTGAAGCTGGTGAAATTTCAGGGGAATAAGCAAACAGCAAGTTTTTTGGCCCATTTGTTTCATTGCAGAAATCTTCCTGTACCATAAAATATTTATAACAGATTTGTAAGTAATAAAAAGGACTATTTTATTTTCATTCCACTCTTCCTATTTGTTTAGTTTTGTCAGTAAAAATACCATTAATAACTTCAACAATCAAAGCAGATTTTAATGTGTCACATTAATACTCTTCATCTCACAGTTAATTTTTTCAAGAGAGAATTAATCTAGTAAGTATGGAGCTGTTTTGACCTAATTAGCAAAGTAGTGAGCTTAATTTTGAGTGATACAGAGAAAGCATTTCATTGCTGAAAAGAAGCAGCAAATCAGTTTTACTTTTCAATGTCCTATTGAACTGTATGACATCATGTGTAGTATAAACCACTTGACATAATCTGCCTCTGATTTTGAGTCCTGAAGGAAGGGTGGCTGTGACAGTGCCCTTTGAAATAACATTGAAGCTTCAGCTCCCATGTCAACATCATGCTCTAATCAGTGCAGTCTTTTTTGTCACAGGGTCTTCCACCTTATAATTGACCCTGACATATGCTATTCACTCTACCCCTTGGCTTTGGACATATAATTCCTGTCATGGTCAATTATTAGGTGATAGAGCCTGCAACCACAGGGACCATGGCTTAAAATCGTCCTACACAGTAAGCCCTGAAGTGACCAAATTCACATCTAACTGGAGGGGAAGAGGGGATCTAGTCTTTGGTAAAACTAATATTCTTTTCACTTCTATATAGAAAAATGTCAATTTTCATCATCCTATAAGTTACTGAGACAAATGGTGACAGTGCTATTTCTGAATCAGGTTAAGGAAAAGTACAAAAACCTTTACCAAACTCAAAATACTCTGAAATGAGGAAATTGTCTGTATGAGCATACAGTATGCATAAAAATTAGATTACACTACATTTGAAAGGCAGATGAGAGTTTAAGAGTGACAAGTGGGCAAGTGCTAAAAATAAGGGCATGTTACTTCCTTTCCAACACTGCTTTGTCTGTATGCGTTCTTTGATGTTGTTTAAGCTTTGAAGTAAAGAAATACTTTTCAAGAGTCTGAAAGGTACTTCTGATTACTATATTGATAAGAACTGGTTTTGAATAAAAAGATCTCTTGTGGTTTTCCCATTGGTTCTGTAATGCCTGAGAAATTGCACAATGACAAAAACCAGGACACCTGCTCTCTTGTCTTCATAGAAGCATTATGATTTTCAAAACCAAACAGTTTTGCAGTAATTGTATTTCTGCAGTAATGTTAAAAAATCATTACAACTTCGGGAATATGAGCTGAGAAGAGCAAAAGTTTACCATCCATCTGCAAGGATTGAAAGGCAGTTTTGTGAACTACTGGCTCACTTCACAGATTCTCTGTCCATAGTCAACTGTGCCACTAACCCAGAGGACTCTCTCTGTTTTTTGCTGTGTGAACATAATTTCAATTTGCTAGGCACCATTGCCTGTTTATTTGGGTTTGATTTTTTTGGTCGGTGGGCTTGTGGGTTTTTCAAAAACAATTTGAAGGGAATTTTACTAATCAATAGTCTTTTCAAGTCACAGATTTTTTGTCTATGGGAATCTTACACTGATTTGTTTCGCTGCTGACAATTTACTAAATTCTCTTATATATAGAACACAGCTCAGAAATAATCTGTAAAAGACCCTTGCATATCTGCTGAGTTTTACAGGTAATACAAAATAAAATATTCTGAAAGATGTGATTTTGTGATATCTTTATTGCATCTCTTAGCTTGATTAGACAAAGCTCTAATTAACATTCATACAATTATCTAAGTCTTTAAAATCCCATCTGTCTTAATGATGTATACATAGCATAGCAAGCCCAATAAATACCAGGCACATACAATGCAAGTGCTTTTAATTAAAATTATTACACTGCTTACTGAAGCTCTTGTACATATTCTGTGGTTCAATTGTATGATTATCATAAGACTTGACAACCTTCCTCCTGAAGTACACAGTCCTGCATATATCTGAGAGCTGTTAGTTTATCAACTGCTGTTACTGTGTGCATCCAAACAAGTAAACTTTGGAAATGACTGATTCACCTCCATATGAGTTACCTGGTGTGTAATCTGGCTCAGGTGTTTGCAAGACAAAAACTAACCTTGACTGAACATACGAATAGATGCGAATACTAAATTTCCACACCTTCAAAATTAAAAAAAAATTAAAAGCACTGTTCCTAACATGCATTCTTTTATCTACCCTGCATGTATCGTGACATTCTAAACTTTAGTTCATAGAGGAGTTAATTCAGCTTTCAGCAGTGTGCAGTCTGTGAAGCAAGGAGAATAACTCCTGGCTGCTTTATGGTTTAAAGCATGATTGAATATACTAACAGGCTCCATGAAGTACTTATTTCAATATATATAATGTATTTTTAAAATATTTCATCTCTATACAGGTCTCATCCTCTCAAGAAGTGAAGCATCTCTGTTGCACTTAAGAAGACGAGGCAATAGAGCCCAAAAATACTGAGACAGCACCAGTGATCTGAATCTTGATATTTTATTCTCTGGTCAATAACTTGTTGATCACTGCTTGATCATTCCTGCTACTTCAGTTGCTCTTTGTTTCAGTTTCTCTATATAAAGCGACATAGCTATGCCTTGCAGTATTTTGAGAATTATGGGAGTTTACAACTGAGTAAGATACAAAACATAATTGTAGTAAGTATTTTTAAAAGAGTCTTTTCATAAGCCTTTTATCTCCATTGCTCTAAAAATCATTTTTATCATTTAGATTATGGAAATTGAAGGAAATACTTTTTGTGTTATGAGTGGGATAATTCATAGTTATATAAATTTATAAGATTAGCTCATTTTCAATGTTGTTATGCAGGTTCTTCTGGCAAATTAGACAGGGACATCAGAAGCAGTATTTAAATTTCATCACGGCAACTGATTTTTCCATGCTCTATCAAATAACATATTTGCAAAACTGCCAGATGGGGAGAGAAACTGCAGTGAGAAAATAATGGTGAGGTTTGTAGTACAGGAAAAAAGGATCAGACATTAGATACATTATTTTAACAGCATGAGGAACTTTAAACATTTAACAAACTTCTTAAATAGAAGATTTTCATTGATCTCTCTTCTGCAAGGATAGCAAAAGGAGAAGGTGAAAGAAAACCATACAGCTAAAGCTGATGCAAATCCTAACCAAACACAATTAATAAGGAGTATAAAAATGGTAAATATTTGAATGATAAATCTTGTGGCAGTATGGGAGGCAGAAGGTTACTATGAGCTTTGCATCAAAGATTTCTAATAGGGTATATCCTGTCTCTCCTCCTTCCATTATGGATAAAATTGGTAAAAAGCAGCATTGAGAAATTTGATTCTCACAGGCTCTTATGCATACTACAGCATTAAAAGCTAACATTTAAAGACAGAAAACTTGTGAAACCTCAGTGCATTTTTTAACCCATTTCCAGGCAGCATTAGATCAACAGCAGAAATAATTGCTGTCAGCTTCTACTTTTTGACCAATAATTCTCTGTTTTTTCTGCAAGAAACTTGAGTGATGCAAATGACCTTATTTTTACAGCATGCTTTTATTAAATAGTTTATTATTTTGGCAGACTAATAAAGATTTTGGTATTTGCTTTTATTTGCAATAATATTACCACGACATAAAAAAGGATTTTATGTTCTTTTTGAGGAACAAGGAGGATAAAAGTGTTGATGGATAGTGCAACTAAGGCATCAGCAATGAGCTGGAAATGAGACACATAAATATGAAAGCAGAGCTAAGAAAATAGAACTGCACCCTTGGCCTTTCTTAAAAGAACATGCACATGCCATGGTTCATTCATACAGTTACAGAAACTCCTTTTGTTTTTAGTGAGTCAGTGAAAATATGCAAAGACTAAAATATTACCAAGATTCTCAGTTGTTTGGCATATTTCTGTAGTTAATGTAGTTGTGAAATGTTTCAAAACATTTAGAGAAATTTTGATGATGATTTTTTAGAAGACATGTATTTTCTTTGAAGTATAAATTTTTCTTTTTTTTGAGTTATGTCTTAGACGAAGGTGGTGAAGCAATATCAATGTTCAGTTTTGCCATTTTTGCCCTTCAAACAGACTTAATTCTTTAAAGATCAAAGAGCTGAGACCTCATAGCCAGATCAGACAATCACACCAAGGTTTTAAAAACAAAATTATCAGTCCGGTAGTAAAAATAAAAGAAGCCTAGATAGCATGTAATATATTTAATCTTTTTTTATATTGGATGGGGAGTTTGGTTTCAGATTGAGAAGATTGTGACTATAATATTAATTTTGCAATAATCTGAGCGCCTTGATAATGGATGGTGTTAGATGCAAGGGTATTCAGCAGTAAGAAATTTATTGATTCAAACACATAATTGGATGTGCTTTGGAAATAAAGATATTTCCTTGATTGAGGGTGCTTAAGATTTTAATTTTGCTTATACCCACACCTCAAAAAGACAGTCGAAGTAGAAAAATATGAACAGAACAAATACCACATGAAAAAAAGCCAAACAGGCAAACAAAACTTTCCCTTGCTGGAAATTTGTTTGTTCCATTTGCTTTTTCTAAAAGGCAGCCAGTAAATAGGAATCACAAAGTATGAGTTTCTTAGAAGAATAAATCTAGCAATTAATTATATGTCAAGGCTTAAGAATCAAAAAACTGCTTATGCCCATTGCCAGTCATTCACTCCCTGTCAGTAGTAGTTCACATCTTTCCTGGGATGGCATCCAACCACAGTGGCATCTAAAATATAGCAGGCTATATTGTTACAGTTGGAGGTGAAATTGAAAGTTGCACCAAACAGAAGTGACAAATTCACATTGCTCAGTGTTGCCTAGCAATAAGAGATGAGTTTATTATGAACACTTGACTCTATATCCATCGCAAGGAGGCTTTGTATTCACACCAAAATGCCACTAGTCTTACAGGCAAAAGGGGCAAAAATAGGGTGGGCAGAAGGAGGGAACAGTCACAGTAGTTGTGAGTATGTTCTGTATTTCAAGATTTCTCTCTTTCTCAGGGGGACGGGTCAGGAAGGAGAAGGCAGAGCTTGAAGGCAGAGCCGATCTCAAAGAGTTCAGCCTCCAGCTGAACTCTTTGAGATTGGCCAGGTAGCTTGTTACAGACCTTACTCGAGCTTTTGAATGCCCTTAGTAGTGCTGGTTCATTAGTAATGGCTTGTAGTTCAGACACTGCAAATGAAATCTTTACTGAATGTTCCCAAGAACTGCTCAGTAGTTGTTTTCATTGTGCAGAGCTTTCCATTTGCTTCTGCTCTATTTTCATTTTTTTCTTTCTCTTTTTTCTTTTTGTTTTAAGGGAAAAGGACAAGTCATCAGGGTGCTTTTCCCTCCTCAGACATCTTGCTCTTTTCTTTTTTGACCACTCTTTATGTGGGAGAACATTTATTTCTATCTTGGACATTGGACCTTGTCTCTCAAGGTATTAATTACCTAACTATTCAGATAAATGTGGTTTTTTTAAAGATCATTTAGGTATCTGTGAAGACCTTACTGAATACCCACGCACATATTTAGGCACATAATCAATTTTAAAAATCAATGGATTCGTTTCTATTAAACCAGCCCCCCCTCCAATAACTGATCTGTTTCTGTGTTTTTATGCCATCTGCATTTTTGACAACTGAATATTTTTGACAGCATGGTCCATTGTGCCCAAGTTCACATCATTTTTTTTTCCTCTCTTTTTTTTAAAACATCATATGACTACATATGTAATAAGAAAATGGGTTATATCACACATTTTGCTTTACAGATTTGGGTTCACAGTGGATTTTTTGAACTGACAAAAATTGTACAAGAAGTATTTCTATTATAAGAGTGCATTTATTTTATAGACGTGATAGATTAATGAAATGCTATGTAAATACATTAAAATTACAAAACAGTTGTGATTTTAAGAAGCTTTCAAAAAAAAAAGTTGAAATTTAGAGATTATATATTTTAGGTAAAATAAAATAAAACATAGATTAAAAATGCTCTCTCTTGTGAAATGTTTAATTAAAAATGCTAGTGCAGAATTAGGTCCTTAGATTCATCTAGCCAAATTACTGAATCTATGAAAATTTGAGAGCATAATTTTTATATTTTTTGTACAAGAATGCAGCTATTGTCTCAAATTGTGACTTAGGCAGTAAGCTTTGAAGGTACAAAACTGAGGTACTTGCATTTTGTAGATGTTTTTGTAAAAACCTTTAGTAACTTTGGTCCTTTCTTTATTTCAGATTCAAGGTGTTACAAACAAACATATTCCACCTGTTACAACAATCTGGCATATTACTTCCTTGATACGTGATGATACAATACCTCTCAGGTTTGCTGAGTAGCAAAGAGAAATGTAAGCAAATGAAAAGGTTTTCCACTTTCACAGTTTTTTTCTGCTTGGGGTTCTGTTTGTCTGAGAACCGTATGAATAGAAGCCATATTTTATAGTATTTCTTTAACCTCTGCCATCTGGTGTAGGTTAGTTTTTCCACTGCCAACTTATCCTAGAGGCCCCTGTACCAAAATGTTTAATTTCTAAGTAAACATTTGGACCTTATAAATCCAGTTTAAAAAAATAGAGCATTATTTTTTTAAACTTTGTACTACATTTGCCACCACTGATGACATTAATAAACACACAGCCAGGTATATGGGTTTAAAGGCTTGTGGCCACGACTGTTCTGTAGCTGACCTCCAGAGATGTTAGGTCACCTGACATCTTTAATCACAGAGTCATGCTCAGTTATCAGGAAGGGACTTGAATATTCCCTACAGACCTAAAGCCTGAAGTTGTGTCAAGGGATTTGCACCACCACAGCCAAAACTTTCCAAATCACATATGGTTTCAGGCAAGTAACACTCACCCATGCCAAAGCCAGAGCTTTAGCTTTAATTTTTTTTTTTTAATTGAAACCAAAGTTATTTCACTGCAAGAGTGGATTGTTGCTATAAAATAATTTAGGCAAGTAACTAACCACTTAAGAAAACCAAAGAGTATAATAGCCATATCTCTAGCAACTTCTTATGTCTGAGGAAGAAAAAAAACCACAAAAATCATGTGCCCGAATTCTACTATCAAGAGTATAAAGTCCTTTTTAAACTTAAAGAATATAATGTTTCACTTTGTACTAGGTAGCAAATTATGAGATTTCAGTTTGAAAAAATACAGGGCTGTTGATTTTCCCAAGCTGATCTTTAGTCAGAGTGAAAAATTGAAAATATCCTTGCTTGTGCTGAGCATGGCCAGGCAAACTGAATTATCTCAATCAGTGTTCTTCAGATGCAGACAGTCACCAGGTAAAGGACCCATGGATGATACTGCTGCACAGATTATAGAGAACATTTAAAGTTGTGTATAGGCAAGCTCTGAAGGGTAAAGAAAAGATAAATAACTACTATCTTGTTTCTTAATTTTGATTTAGGGAGAGATCTGGAAAAACCTTAGGAATTTCCACTTCTTTAAATGCCCACCTCATTAAATTTTTGTGTGGATGCATGGTTTTCCCTAAATTCCTAAAGGATATAGAAGGTTTGCCACCTTCACCTGATGAACTTCCTAATCCTATGAGTATTCAGAAACATGTTTCTGGCATGAAATGAATTTTTAATGAAAATTCAGTAAAGGTCTTCACTTAGTGTTTATTGAGTTTCAAATGAAACAAGTCTTAAAGAACAGTAAATTAATTAACAAGTGGCTCTTTTTTGAGCACTGAACTCTGAGCTGCTGTGCAAAAGTTATGCCCATTTAAATGAATTTAGAATTTGATTAGTTTGATCAGTGTGATTAGGTAATGAAGACTCATGGTATTTGTTGAATTCAAATTATACTTGTCCAGAGGATAATTCTTTTTGCTGGACAGTATGGATGAAGAGGTGAGGTATCACCTTTCAGCCAATCTGGAGTGTGAAATTCTGTGTTACTTTGCAAGACCACTAATTGCACTTATTTTATTATGCTGAGTTATAAACAAGAGCATGTGGGGAGTGAACATCCTCTCTCTGACACAGGGATAGTGACTTCTTCTGCCTGGATGGACACCTGGTTAAATTTCCTCAGTATGAATCATCAGAACAGATAAATCAGTGCCACACTGTGATCTTTTTAGTCATCAGTAAAACTTGTTCAGTTTAATTTGGTAATTTTCTAATTCTAGCTTACTTTGAGCTGGAATATGAAAAATATTTATATTTTTTCATTGTGGTTCTTAAACCTACCTGCATTGGAATGGCAGCTTAGACATGCCCTGAAAGATTTACCCCAGTATTTCATTGTAGCCATTGATTAGCCCTGCAAACCAGCACTCACATTTGTGTTGTGCCTGAAGTCACCCTTTCCCTTCAGCACCTTTTACCAGTCAGCTCATTCTCTTCACTTCTGATTCTCAATGAACTCTACCCTGGATGTTCTGTGCTTGCCTAGGCATTTTAAGAGTGGATTTAGCCTTAGCAAACCAAACCATCTTTTTTATCTTCCCTCATCCTCCACAGCCTTTCCTGTTAATTTTTGGTCAATGTAAGAATTTTTCAAAGGACTGGAGATCACAATATTCATGGAGGTTTTTTGAACATAAACACCTGTGTGAGAAGGAAAAGAATCAAAGTCAGAGCTCCAGCAAAGAAAAGACTAGAGTTGGTCATTGCATGTTTGGTCATTCAGTAAACATGCAGCACAGCCTGGCACAACACTGGTGCCGTTTTTCATATCAGTAGTAAAAATATATAGGAAGAATCTGGGAGTAATTTTTGTTAAATTTTATCTTTTGTCACTTCTGTCTTAAACTGGGTGTAAAATTGGTCCTAACTTGCAATCTCTCCCAGAACAGATAGGAGGGGAGGAACCTCAGACTAAATTCCAGCACTGGGAACTGATACCCAAGTCCTGGGGGATGGGTTCTGGGCTCTGACTGTTTTCTCTGTATTTCCTATTTAATAGCAACCTTCTCTTTTTTTCACTAACATAAATCCAATTCAGATTTGTCTGCAGCCAGTCTGCCTGCCAAGTGTGGGCTTGGGGTTTCACTTGGCAGCCCCTTGCCATGCTGGATACTTTGTGATGCCATTGTGAGGCTTTAAGTGTTTTTGATATGATTGCCCTGAAATCAGTCCAATAAGGAAGAAACTCTCATATTTAAATTCTCCATAGAAGTGAATATACCTACAGAATCAGAGTGGTGGTGAAGTATGTAGATTTTTATCAGGTGTAAATTAGTTTCATGATTTAGATTTTTATGTTTGCTGAGTACCCAAATTCTGCCCCAATAATTACTGGGGTTTTTTTAATGTGATATGCATATAGCGTTTATATATTCCCTATTTTTATTAGGTAACAAGCATGGAGAAAAAGAAGAGGTACTCTTAATATTTTATATAACATGTATCCATCCAGGAACAATGAATAATAAACAGTCTCTGGATGTTGGCAGAAGTTTAATTCAAGGTCCATCATGAACTGCATAGTTTTGGTTTTGTGTAATAAGTAGTCAAATAACATTCAGAAACTAAAAGTGTATTTTTCTATAATACACATTTTCAAGCAGGTTTCTTGGCATGCATTTTGTTTGTACTGTGCTTGAAGTTGTTTATGGCATTAGTGGTTAGTGTGTTTGTGCATGTTTGCATTCTGTCTGTTTATGAAGTATTTCACTGGTACCCTTACACAGCATGTGGTCGGTCGAAGATTATTTTTGATAGTGTGTGTAGTCATGCATAAAGACTTTAAAGTAAAGTGGGTTAAACCCTGGTTATCTGCAGTTATGTAAAGACAGACTTATAGGTTGTACATCTTCACATAACTTAGATACAAAAAGTACTGCACCATTTTAAAGATGAAAGAGTGAGTTGGTGCCAATTTGTCCAACAATTGTGGTAATTCGAGTTGCAGAAAGATAGGCCAATTCTATTAATAACTGGAACATTTGTATATTTTTATTATCATAGATGTCAAAAATAATTAACAGATGACTCATTATATTATAATAATAACATGTGTGTAACTAATTATTGAAATGAACTACGGAAGCAAAACCAAACCTCTAACAGGGATAATTTAAGTCGCTTCAGTCTCTAATTGACAGCTAAGTATAGGCAATACTTTCAGGACCCAGACACAGGGCTGTGAAATTAATATGTGAATTACACTGAGCTTAGAGTGTTAGTTGATACTTTTCATGGTGTTTTGAAAGTATGGGTTGTTCAGCATGTATCTAATGACATTACAGAAGTATTATTTGCAAAAAATGTAGATGCTGAGCAACTACAGTGTCAAATAAGTGTCTCTAGACACTTACAGACATCAGTTCTGTAAGGATTTTGTGAACATTACAAAATAAAATATTATTGCTTTATTTAGATGCCTAACAGCAATTTTAGAGCACTATTCTTCCTGTGAATCTTGAAACTTAAGGGAAACAGAGCTGACCAATAATTAGTTCTTATGAAAATTCCTCTTCTAAGTACTATTTCATTACTATTGTTAATAAAGTTCTTTATGGTAGGAAACTCCATTATGTCAGCTCCGATTTGGTTACTTTTGGGCCAATTTACATTTTCTCCATTGTGCTTCTTAAACTTTCTTTCATTGGAGTGGAGAATTTTTTTCATACAGGACTCTTTTTTTCCCCACTAGAGTAATATTAGACAATTTTGTAACACTTCTTTTACATTTCTCAAGTGTGCATTTATGAGAGCTCAAAAAAGATTTCTTTAAGTTTTTCTGTCATTGAATAAGAGAATAAAAATAAAGCATTCATTGAATATCATTTATATTGTGCACAGTTTTTTATCTACTTTCTGTACATAAAATGCTATACAGCTGTATCATTTGTAACACCATGCTGTGCTGCACAACTCTAGTTTCTTTTTATGTATCGTGCTGTAACATACAGTGAGGCCTTTGTTTATGAATAATTGTTTAATGGGGACTGTTAGTGAATTTGCAAGATGAGAGGTAAAGGTGGAATTCACACCCTCTTTGTAATCTTCTTCCTTGTAACATGCCATACCTGTGTTATTCTTGAGAAGTCTAAATTCAAGCCACAGAAAATAGCATTTCTATCCCTCAAGACATAGAAGCCATGCATACAGAAATGAGAAGCAAAATGTGTCCAGAAATAAACTTTAAATCTTATGAAAGTAGCAGCAGGTTCATGGTGTCAGGAAGAAAAAAAATTGATGAAAGGAAGCCAAATCTGACAAACTGAATTGTGGCTCATCTGAATGTTACTGAACTTCATTTCACTAACAAAGCAGAGAGTTAAAAAATGAAAAATTAAAAAAAAAATTCCTCCTTATCACTGTAATATACTAGTTTTAAAAGAAATGTGTATGTACTATATAAATTCATAGATCTTTGCAAATATATAGATATTTTTAATGTTTTAAATTGGGAGCAGAGAAGAGGATTTTAGTAAAAGCAGTATGATCATACAAAAGACAGAATTTGGTGATACCTTGTCTGGAAATGTGTACAAATGCATGCAAAATCAGTGTAAAAATCCAAATAATTTTTCATGTAAGAAATTGCATATTTCTGTATAATTGCCTTAATATGCGATGCAAATAATTAATTTCATTAATATGCAATGATTTATGAAATGTAGAATATGTATTCTATATTATTATATAAAGCATAGCATACATAGCATATGAAAGAATGCACAATTTATACATGTACATATACACATACATATACACGTGTGTGTGTGTGTCTGTCTCCATATCCTATCTCTTCATAGATTCCATCTTCCAGTCTATGTTTTTGTGTAAATCAGGAGTGATTTTTAAAACTCAATGTTTAAAATGTTGTAAGAGTTTATTGTCAAGTCCATTATATATAGTAGACATATATTAACATATAAGAGATGAGCCAAGACAATACAACACTACTCATTTTGGGCTGAGTCCAAATACTGTCTCTGTATGCCAACTACTTACCATAATAATATTTTGATAATATTCAGCAGGCAATATTTTATGTTGTAAAGAGACATCCATGTAACCTGGGTATTTTTGAAAATATAACTTAACTTTTATGTTATTTAAGTGTTTTAAGCATGTTAGCCTTTCTATCTTCCAATTTGTGCTTTTATTTCAGTGAGAGCATTGCTGGAACAGCAATTTATCTTCCGGGAAAATCCAGCAGATCTTTTGAGACTCAAAGCCTGTAAGAAGTCAGGCATTGTCCAAGTGAGCACAATATTCACAACCCCCTGGAAAGCATTTTTAAACCCTGAGATAGAATTTTTGGGTTTGCAAACAATAATAAAATGATAGTCTAAAATTTTGCTTTTAATATATGTAAACATCCTAAGGGATTACAAATATGTTCCGCTTCATTATACATTTTGGCTTCAGACATCATTACCCTCTAAAAGTCACTTCAGTTCCAGGTGTAACTCTTTGCTATATAAGAAGTCAAGTAGCTAGTTAATTATCCACTTAAAAAATAAAATTCTGTCCTTAAGACAAAAGGAGAAGGGCACTTTTCATGACATTTTCAATGAACTGGAACTTCTTGCTTCAAATGATATTCCAAAAACTTGCTTTTTTCTCTTGGAACTGGGTCAGAGTTTTTCTAGCCGTGATAGAGTTGGCATCCTTTCTCGAAATCGAAATATGCCAGCCGTAGTACTTTTTCAGTAATACAGTTATCATGCAGAAAATCTTTGATAAGGCCACATATGCACCATTTGTGCTATAGAGATCCATGAACCTGCAAGGTTATGTGACTGTGAGTAACCCCTGCTGCCATTTGATGTTACTAAGTTTTCAAAAAGCTTGACCGTGAGACAGACTTCTTTTTCCCCCAAAGGCTCAACATTCTTTTTTGTGCTACATTTTTCAGAAGAACTCTTTGTTTGAAGAAGCTGGGCAGGGTAAAGCTGGCAGACTGGAACACTGCCCTGATGTGTTGTGACAGACATGTAATCTGCCATTTGACCACTGGTTCACACATCAGTGTTAATGTGAATGTGACACCTCTCAGCATACTGTTAATCATGCATTACTCTTCTGTCTAAAATGTGGAGATGTGGAGTAGACTTTTATTCTTTTCAGAAGACTACACAAAAAACCCTAGTGAAATGAAATTTTAAAGCCATAAAAAGCAAACTGATTGACAGCTGCAAATCATAGTCACAGCAACATTGATATATACATATTTATAGATCTCTAGATTTCAAAACTAAAAAGGATCATTAGAAGAGTCTGCTTAATCTAACGCACTCCCACTCTAAACATGCAAGGAGTCAAATATGTAGTCCCATGTCATGGGAGGAAACCTAGAAGATGACCTTCTGTAGTCCAGAAATGAGATCAATTCAGCTTCTTTTCCTCACTAACACTTTTACATCTCTTGGGTTTTTGTTTCTTTTTCTCCTGGTGTTTCATCACCAAGTGCCCAGGAGTTCATCTGCTTTCATTCAACTGAAATGCATGTACCAGATGGTGCAAATAGCCCAGTATATTTCAATCCTGTATCCATGTCAAAAAACAGGCAGACTGCTGCAGTTCTTGGTTGCTGCACCTCATGGTATCAAAGGCTGGCTAAGAAGAGTGACACTGCTTGACGATGAATAAGATTTTTCAGGTCTGGCAGGGAAGTTGCTTTGGAAGCAAAAATCCTGCTTCTACTCTGTAGGAGTTGCTTTTCATGATTAATTAATTGTGTTTACGCTAATCTACAAAGGATGTAAAGAAATATAAAAACAGAGTTACAGAAATGTGTCTACTTAAGATACTTTATAGTAACCATTTCACCACCTGCATTTTAAGTATATTATCTACTTGCTTGTTAGATTTTAAAGAAAATTTACCTAAACCAGAAAGTTCTATACTGTATTTCTCAACATTCTTTTACAGCAAACACTGAGATCTGTGTTTGCTATGTGAACAGCCTAGATCTCCGATGTCCTGAGGTCAATGAAGTTTGAAAGTGTCTTGAGGGCTAGGCAGTGCAGTGAAGGTCAGCAGCAGCTTTCATCTGATAGCACCTGCTTAGAGTTTGGCCTCAACACTTTCAAAATATCTCCATAGTAAAGCCTTAGATATGCAAAATCCATAGCTCTAGAAAAACGATGATATGAGGTTTCAAAGAATGGACAGTTGTTTATCTTGGAAATCAGAAATTGAAGATAGTAATTGAAAGCTGTTTGTGGCAAAAGTCGACATTCTCTCTGTTAGTTTTCTGACTCCTAAATGCAGTAAGAGTTACACAGAGTACAAGAAGAATTATGCCTTCCTATTCATTCTTCTAGCAGGTTACTAATCCCACAAGTGACAGAAAACTCATGTGATACATTTGAACAGCAATGTGGTGCTTTCTTACCCAGTCCTCTGTCACATCTGCAAGAGTGTGTTTCTCTTAAGACCCAGGCAAAGTATTCCTCTGCCTGTTTGGGTTACCTGTGAATTTTTTTCTTAATGTTGTTTATAAGGTAGGATATGAGAATTTTAAAACATGCTGGAGAATTCTGGTTTGACTGATTTTAGTGGTCTTTGGGATGATTTATAAGTGGCTCAGGAAGGGACAGCACTCTTTTACCTGTTTAACCTGTCAAGCTCTAAAGCTTTTCTCTGTATTTTTTATTTTATTGACAATTCTTCATTCATTCATTCTGAATCCCTCAACATTTATGGGTTTTTTTAACTACTGAAGAGACAGATGCCTTGTTGGAAAATTATCTTCCTTCCTGAACAAAGAATCCCAGGACAGAAAAGAGTACCACAGAATAGTTCATATAGCTGAAAGACCTGTCTTGCAATAAATTACAACTCGTTGCATGTTCAATTTGCATTACCACATGTAGTGTTGGTATGCTTGTTGACAAATGTATGTATGTGTATTTGTTTTTATATTCAGAAGCTCTAGTTTGCCTGCAGTCATGGTGTAGGTGATTCTTCTCATGTGCATTGTAGTTACAGGAGTATAATTTTAAGCAGAAGTCATACTGAAAAGAATCGTTTATTTAGCTAAAGGCACATCATAGATTAGGCAGAAACCTTCAAACACACCATGGCACCAATATATATATAATGGAAAAGTGCAAAAGATAAATCAGAAGAGAAAGGATATTTAATATGATAGATGGAAGTGCCATGAAGACTAGTGGGATGAAGGTAATAAGAGAAAGTTTAGACTGTCTACCTGAAAAATTCTGGACAGCAAAGTACTTGCACTAAACAACTGTATATTCTCTGTGGGGAAACAATTACAGTCCAATTGCTTGAGATTTTTGAGAGTTCAAAGGAGCAGCAAAATACATGTTGGGGAAAAAGCTTGAATTGGCAGGTAGGTAGATTAGCTGACCTATTAGTTCTTTTCTATTGCAAACTTCTATGATTTTATGTGGGGAAAATTCCTTTTCAACCCACGCTGGCAATCTGTTTATGTTCTGAAGTATGATGATTGACATCCCTTTTAACTTTTAACCTAGAGAATGTCTCTGCAAGTGTTATTCCTACATATAAATGTCTAATGTTTTTAATAAAAAAAAAAGTCTCTCAATTAGGGGACTGTATCCATGTGCAAATGCAGAATGGAGATCACAACAGAGTCTGAGGTGTTATCGCGGCATGGGCAGCACTCCCACTCAGGAAGGATGGGGCGTTGAGAAGGAAAAGGGAGCATTTGGGACTTTATTGACTAGAGAGTGAAGGCAAACAAGAGAAAAGTAGATAAAAACAGTCAGAAAGAAGGGTAAAATTTTTATTAAAAGGGGGAATAGGAAGGAAAGAATAGAGAAAAATGGGAAGGTTGCAAGGTATAAGAGTAGAGAAGCAAGATAGACAATGAGAGCTAATTTTTAGAGTAGAAGAACCAGAACAAATAAGGATGTTCTGCTGTTATTATGGTGCCAGAGTAGCTTCCTACCTGCAAACATTTACCTTTGGTTCATCTACATGCAGCCTTATTTTTTTTTTATTTCAAACAGTGTAATATTTAGTAGGCATCACTGAAGCACACTGCATGGATTTTTGTGATAAATAGTGTATTTTACAATTAATATTCAGTTTATCCATCTTTCCCATGAAAGTAAAACTTGCAAAAATATGGAGCGTTTAGAAAACTGTAGCACCCTAGCAGAAAGAAGTTCCATGATCTGCGAGTCTTTCCTGCATTTTTACCCCTAACTGGGGGACTGGAGATGTATTTATGAGAGGGAAAACATTAAAAAAGAAATATTTAAGAAATTAGAAACTAGCAAAACTTCATGCTTTAAATATTACAAAAATGCTCCTCACATGTTATGGTATTAAACTAGAGCTCATTGTAAAAAAAGAAATAAAAATTGCAGAAAATTCCAGTTAATCAAAAATATCTTTGCAATGTTACTTGTTCTGACTTAAAGAAGTTTGCTGAAGCATCAACTTCATTTCTGTCGAGGACTGTAAAAAAGATTGAAGCCGGGGCCTGGAATATGAACGAACAATGCATCTAAGTTAGTGCCCCACAGAATATTTTAAAATTATTTAACACAAATCATCTCAGTGTCAACAACTCATCACAGATAAACTATCTAATTAACAGAAGCCATCATAGTATTTGAGAACTCAGTCTTGGCTCAGTTGATATACCAGAAGGGCACTCCTTGATAAGCAAAATTTATAAAGGAAGGTTTAAAAAACATTACTGCCTGAAGTAGATTCTTCTTAGTTTTCAATTAACCCTCTGCTAGGTTGGGGTTTTTAGGTGTTTAGATTTTTTAAATCTTAATGAGATAACAAGCACAGGTTGACCTCCTGTTCTCAGGTATATTCCAAGCTAAGACTCTGTTACACAGTCTATTTTATGATGCAATATTTTTTCAGTGAGTCTGCCGTGCACTTGGAACCATGCCAAAATGACAGCTCAGTTAACAAAAGTGTCCCTAGCTTTTGTAAGCACTTCTGAGATAGTTTTATCCCACTTCTTGAAAATTGCAAAGGTTGTCAAAATCCTGAGGAGATAAAACTTTACTGCAAAACACTTGTGGGCATCAAAGCGCCGGCTGGTTGTTGCAGCACCAAACCAGCCACTTATTGAAATTGCACTTATTGCAGGTGATTCACTTCCCTGCAGGAAGTCTGTGGAGAGAGAAAGATGATAATGGGATCTATGAAAATATAATATAGACCAAAGTCACTGAAAATAGCTTGTGGGAAATATTGAAAAGCGAGATCTCTCCTAAGTCTCTGGGGGGTGATGTTTATATGTTGTGAGGAGATGATCTTGGGCAATAATATTCATTACCCTAAAACTGCTCCTGAAAGTAGTCTTTTTCACAGAGAAAATGTGAAATAACACTTAGGAAGGAGTGAAGTACCATCTTTTTTCAATATCATCCCAGGCAGATTATTTGCTACAATATTCACCAAGTGTATGGCAGAAATGGGTAGAATTGATCTTTTTTTCTGAGCTGAAGGAGATGACACTGCTGATATCAAATGTTGGAAGAGAACAATTTATCCTTAGCCATTATATGGTTCCTACAGCATTCCTAGGTTTCAACAAAGCATACTCTCCACCATCTTGGCAAATGATACTGAGTTTCCCAAAGTCTTTTAAGAAAGAATTAAAAAAGGATTGATAACCAGAATGATCTACTGATGTTTTTCACAAAATATTATTCTGCAGCAGAAAACAGACTTTAAACATTGGTTTAAAATCTGAGATTTATTGTTACATCTGTGGAGGTATTTAGGCAGCTCGACTATCTACCTTTGCAAATTAGAACTCTAGTTTTAAAAGCTATTAACAGGAAAGTAAAAAGAAAGATACATATGTATGATGATGATAATAATAATCAACCACATATTTTCATCAAAACACTCAAAATTTTCATTGGATTAATTGGAAAATTAATTTTCAACAGAAAATGCTTGAAAATAAAGGTTACCTTCTTTCTTTGAAAAATTTGAATGCCGTGAATTTTGAAGATTTCTTATGGTCAATTCATTAAAAATTATTGCTCAGTTTCAATTCTGTATAACTTTCCAGAGCTATTGAGGGAGACACTGATAAGGAAAACAATAAGTCATATTTATCAATATAATGGTGTCAAAATGTTGTGCAATTAATCAAATGTACAAAAATTAATTTATTTTTCTTGACTTTCACTTGGCACTTCAGTAGAGGTGATGTTATTTTAGGAACATTCTGATAAGGAGCATAGGTGTAATGACACTTGGGAATCTGCAGGGGTCATTGAGCTTTAAGGGCAGGAGGCCACCTAGCAGATATGTAATACATGCCAATATAATTCTATTGTAAAATAGTAAAATAGACTGAAAAAAAGTCACAAAAGCTCTGAGCAGCTGAAGGAACATATTTGGCAAGACGAAGACAATTGACAATGTGTTTGGTCTGCCCCATTTCCAAATTCTTTTAGACATTTCTCATTATATGGGTTTACACAACTTGAGGTAAGTTTTTTCTAAAGTTCTGAGGAGATTTTTCCACTGGACAACACTCCAGAGAGACTTCATATGTTATTCATCACAAGAACACAAGTGTTAAGGAGCATAGCTGGATATGGGTATATTACTAAATTCATTTCTGAGTTATTTCTTTCATATTTAATGGATTAATGTACCATTGAAGTTAGCAGCAGGGATGACAATGACATTCTTGTACATTCCTCTAAAGATGTGGAGTATCTTAGATAAGTGTTGCAGAAATAACTAATTTTTCAGCTCCCTGGCAGTTCCAGATAATGATTTCAGATCAATTCAAATTAATGGCAGCTCTTGGACTATTTTCAATGTTTAACATGCACACATATTGTTTTACCAGACAGAGATATGCACAAACTTGATGTTTTCAGATGTCTTCTCCAAGTCTAGGAAGCTACTACATATATGTCCTGTTGTCTTTAACAGTTCAAACAAGTGATGATCCTCATCACTCTACAAAAATAAAGTAATTGTTAATAAAGCCTAACTGACCTCAGTGAATTTGTTTCTATGGAAAGAATAACAAAAACTTTTAAAAAAGCACTACTAATTCCCCCCACCCCCATGTCCCCAAAGTATCAGGCTCCACCTCTAATGTCCCTTTGCAAGAAAATGTGACAAACTAGGCATACCAAAAATTTATAAGAAAAGACTAATTTCAGAGAAAGATTCTTCAATAAAAAATGGAAATGACATTATTTCTCAAGTGATGATTTGGATTTACACATACTTTGCATCTATAATGAATATACACACAACAGAATGACTGGAGTCCAAAAATGTCTCTACACCATCACTGTATTTTCCTGAATCTGATACTGGCAGCATGGTGAAGCACTCTCTCATAAATGTTAAAAAAATGAGATGGCTTGCATCTGATAAGTGTTAGAAAAAGGGTTAGCTTTCTTGGGGTGGTTATATCAAATTGGGATTAACATTTTCCACTTAGCCCCTTCTGCTTCTGGAGAGGCTGACATGATTTAGTGACTATGAAAGTAACACCTTTGTCATTTTCATTGTACTTCATTTCACCTTCTCATTTGTGTCTTTTTAAAATAAGATGTCTAACTGAATACAGTAATCAATGTGCCATCGATTTATATAATGCAATTGTAATCTTCTCTTTTCTATTCTCTATTCCCTTCTTAACACAATTTAACATCTTATTTGCTTTTTTAATCACCACTGAACAAGTCTCTTCATTGAGCTGTCTCCAGTAATGCCTGGATCTTTTTTTTTCCTGAGAGGTTACAACTAATTCAGAAGACATCATTATGTATAAATACTTTAGACCGTTTCAACTAATGTTTTTTTTTGGGCGGGGGGGATCTTATCTGTGTTAAGGCTTATCTGCTGCTCAGTTGTTCAACCAGATTTTTTTAGCAGAATTCAACTAAAGCTCTTCATAGTTCCTTAATTTAAATGATTCAAATGAATTTACAATTTCAGCTGCTTTATCACATTTAGTCTTTATCCTGTTTTCAAATTCAACATACAGAGCGAGCAGTACTTTTGCCAAAACTGTTTTATGTAGTTAACTCTGTATTCATCATGCTGGAAACAAGAATTTTGTTGCTGTTCTGTTAGTCTATGATTATATAGCTGCAATACCAACAACAACTAAATAGTATAAACACCCAAGAAACACCTGAAAAACACCCACTGTAAAACTGTAAACCTGGGGTACATAATAGTCTAGCCATAGCTATATGTCACAACATTGATTTATCCTTCTAAACCAGCCTTAATCATAGAGCATTTGCCTCCTATATTATGCCTGTATTTCTGTATCATAAAATTTTTCATAGTTCAGTAATTTACTGACTTCTGCTTTACTATAGAGATTTTTGCTGATTTCCATATGAATTAGTTTACAATTAAGTCTCCTATGTGAAAACTACAATTTAGTCGCAAAAATTGTAGTAACAGTACAGAATATATTTGAAGTAGTTTTTATATTTCTGGCAAGCAATGTTTTGCCTCGTTGTTTTCTTGCAGAGAACTGGACATAACTGGAAAATTTCAATACTTGTAATATTTACAAAATTATGTTCCATTATATCTTTTCCTAAAACAAAAAGAAAATTTAAAATAATACTGCAGGAGAAGGTTCTGATATTTGCTGTTTTCACTGCCATTTTTCTGTATTTGTCTAGAGCATATAGACATAAGAGTCTTACGCCTCTTTGTTGCAATCACTTTACAATTAGTAGACAATAAACACAGGAGATATATCTCCTCTTACACCCCTTTTAGGTTGCATTATATTTCTCTTTTTAAGTGTGTTAGCTGTTACTGCAAGACAGCTTACTCTTAAACGATTTCCAGGAAAACATAAGTACCTGCTAATACGTGTGGTAATAGTTTCAATTGTTTTAATTTTCTGTTTCTTCATACTTTAGAGACTGATGTAGTTACATCTACACATGTAACTACATTACGTTGCTGGATTTTCTAGAATTTCCCTCATTAAGTTTTATTTTTTTTAAAGAAATCTCTCCATTCAGCCTTTGTGTAATAGCTAAGGGTAAAGAATCTTCAGCCTTCTCAAAAGACGAATTTTCTGCTATAAACAGCATGCCGTTACAACTCAACTGATTGCAAAGAATTTGGATTGCAGTGTGATTCAAGTCTCTCATTGAACTGATATTATCCACTCAACCTCAGCAATACCTTAGAGAAATACAAAGCAGAGTAACTGTCTTTTATATTGTACTCTCTCTGTGCGAGAATAATAGAGATGCCATGAACATTGCAGAGGTGTCACATTAGCTGCTGAACTAAATAGTGTGAAGGAAAGGGAACTCATTGTTAATTTTTTTACAAGGATGGAATAGATGAACATTGCTTACAAATGAGCTTTATTTAGTTTTAAACACATTTCATGAAGTAAATAGTATATTTCCCTAATTTTCATGTCTTTTGGTATGCTTCCAAAATCTTGGAAGTGAATTAGTGTGCAATTTGCATCCAAATCTCAGCCAAGGGGATGTGGTTTATTATAATACATGGCCCTCCTAATTATTGAACAGCCCGAGAAAACTAGGCACAGTGTGCATCTGTTATTGCTTGACCACACTGCCAAACATAATTTGGCAAGCACAGAAATGTACATTGAGCAGACCTACAGTCTAATTTGCATTAGTTTGTAGTAATTATATGAAAGCTATAACTGAACCAAGCTTGTCCTCTTTTTAGAGCACATCATTCTTTTTGAAAAGAAATCTCAACCAAAAATCCAAAACAATTAAATAGCACACACACACACAACCCTGAGAAACTCCTTGTTTGCACAGTAGACTTTCACAGTATTATTTAATGATTATACAAATGTTATTTCTGTGTATTCTGCAAAATATCAAACAAGGATTTTTTTTCCTGCAGTTTATATATGCTTTTCTGTGTTTTCTTTCATCCCCATTCAGAAATTTTTTATCTCTTCTGCTGAATTCTAAAACCCTGTATTATTTAACACTGTGTAACTGATTATTAAAATGGTGTTTTAAAATTTAATTGCTAAAGAGGAGCCGGAGGAAAGTCCTGCCTTTCATAATTTGCCTTTGACCCTTTCCATAATCATTTAATTCAAACTCTATTCTGACTAAAGAAAAAGTCTTAAAATAAGCCACCTCATGCCACAGTAATGCTGGAAAGTCACTTAAACTCAGGGAAGCTGGGATGCTATGGTCAAAATACATGTAGGTCTTGGCCTACAGAACTTCCAAGGAAAAAATCTTGTTTCCTCTCTTATGTTTCTAGTTATATTCAGATACACAGACATCATGGCTCTGTATTAAAGATGATTGGAAACCTAAACTAAATCAGTAGATGAGGAAATAAAGCAGAATCTCATCTGCAGAAATTATTATTGTGTACTATTTTCCAGAAATACAGAGGTATAAAAAGATGAGCGAGTCAAATTCAATCCCCATTGAAATCAATGACAAAAGGTAATCATTCCAACAGCCACAGGATCAAGCAGAGAGGAAGGGGAGTTCTTTTTCTCCCCTCCTTTAAGTAAACACAGGCATTTTACGCTTCTCTGCAGGGGCTGAGAAGCAGAGGCACAGTCTTTTTTTGTTGGTAAACAGCCTGACATTTTGTAGTATTGGACTAATCAAAGGGCTTTCAATCTAGAGTTTGAGTATTAAGAAATAACTGTATATTCTCTATGTACTTGGGTATTCTCAGATAGCTTAGGGTAATTATTAGCCAGCACACCCAGTCAGAAACATTTACTGTGAAATGACCATACGGAGACTATGTAAATGAGTTTCCAAGAGTGAAAATGCAATGAAGTATAAAAGTGAATAAAATCTGCTGAATATTGCTGAATGAGTGAACCCTACAACTACACTCTGATTAGCTGATTAAACCTATTTTCATAAACAAAACCTAACTTGCAATAAGTTAGAGAGGAAAGAAATCCCAATGAACCATTTACAAATGGCATTTCACAGTTGACCAAAAACCACTCAGCTTCCCTTCACATAGTGTGTGGAAAATAAAGATATGCTTGCTTATACAATACCCCCTGCAAAACTGCTTTATTTTCTATTTTAGTTGTATAAGAAAACAGCTTTTATTGAACCAGTCTCTTTCCACATAAGTATCCTCTCACTTCAGGGACTGGAATGAAGCAATGGAGCAAAGAAGTTGGGGAAAGTGTTGTCAAGTAAAATCACACTGATTTACTTTTCTCAGCCCCAAAACCTGCTTCATTTAGTTTATTATTATTTCTGTTTGGGAGTTTGTTTGTTTGTTTGGGTTTGGGGGGGGGGCTTTTGTTTGTGGGTTTTAAATTTTGTTGTTGTTGTTTTATTTTGTTTAGCAATGAGATAACTAAAAACCATTTGCTGATTAGTAACTGCTGCTGATGAAATACAAGAAATAGATTTGGGTAACAGTACAGAGTTGTTTTCTTTTTATTTTATGTTTTGGGGCTTCAGAGATCTGAGAATACTACTCATCTTTGCACAGGCAGGCCCAGGAATAAAATATCTGTTCTCACAGGTCCCTTCTGTTAGAAGAATATTTTCACCTAGATATTAGTTTTATTATAGTTTGGGCATCTCAGCAGAAGGCATTTTAACACTTTGCATAGTCATTCTTTAATACACATAATGCAAAGTTTTCCGTGCTGCAGGTTCCTTATGAAAAGGGATTTGACATGTCTGGTTTTAAATCCTTTTTTTGTCTAAAAGTCATGCTCATGATGATGACCAAATGAAAATCACTTTGTTTTCAGAGTGTGCTATTATATAATTAATAATTTCAAAATGAAATTATTTTCGCCCTTTGTCTTAATTCTGCATTTTATTTTCCGCATTTTATTTTTACTCAGCCACATTCATCCAACTTCTGACATGATCATAAATATGAATCTTTCAGAGAGTGTAAATTAGGGTTCCCCTCTGAACTACAAGAATAACCACTGAACTGCATCCCATTCTTACATTGTAGTTAATCACCTTACGGTATTGTGTTGAAACCGTAGTTTTGGAGATACCTACACAAACCACTTTCTGTTAGTGAAAGTCTGCACAGAAGATCTGTGTGCTACAGTCCAGGCGCATGCATTTCCTTTCAAGAAGCTGATGGGCTTGTAATGGTGCATGAATTGTGTCTGTGAATCTCTTGGAAACAGATGTCATGTGAACTTCATGCAAAGTGACTTCCCAGGAAGTAATTTTCAACTCATTTTCAACTTTTGCAAGTTACTGCAGCATAGTTTGATCTCCAGTCATTTCTAGCTGCACAATTAGAACTGGTGTCACTACTTAGAGCCTTTTGAATGTCCTGGTGGGCTTAAAGCCATATAGAAGACAACTTAAAGGCTCCCAAGGAGGGCAGAGCCTAGACTTACTTAAGGAACTCAGCTTTAAAAGGAAGGGTTTGGCATGAGTGAAGGTTTTCTGTCTCTGGGACTGTTTAAGCCTCCTAACAGCTCACTGCAACAAGAGTGGCACACAGAGTGGTAGTGAAGACAAGGAGGAGGGGCTTGAATTTTTTTTTTTTTTTTTTTCCCCCAGGATAACTCCTCATGTCTTTCTTTTCTTCCTCTTCAAATAATTTCTTAGTGAATTCCCAAGCAAAATGAAATTTTCTTCTTATAAAAAAAAGGTCTCTAAGGAATAGAGCTTGTAGTCAGTAGTCACACTTGCTTTGATTGTTTTTTTTCACTGAAGGTTTCAACTGAAAATGTGTAAATCTGCTTGCTCTTATCTTAGTATCTGTATTTAACTTGTCCTGTTTACAGGTTCAGCTTCAATCCTCTTAGTTACCTAAGAATAAATCTTGCCTTGATTTTTTAATGCCATCTTTTTCCCATCCATGCCATTTACAGTCTTTTTTTCCCTCAGCCATAAAGATTACCTGCATCAATGAGGCTTTCAGTACACCTGCTAATCCCAGTCTTCTTCAGAATGTGTTTAGCAGCACTAACTCTACTGAGCTGTGAAAGGAATATCAGGGTGAATTTACCAGGCTTAAGCAAGATAAATGGAATAAAATATGGTACAGGGAGACTTGGCTGTGTAAAATATAAGTAAACAGATTGTTGTCTCTGGAAATTAAAAGAATGCAGTTAACATTATTTTTGCTGCAATACTGCAGAAAAGACTGACTATGTCAAGGGGCTAAAAATCTAAACAACCACGTTTGGAATTCCCCCTCGAAGAATATTTTCACTCCTATAGGATTTCATTCTGTTCCTTGTTGTGTTTATAGGTCCTACAAGTTCTAATAAAAACTTTACAGAAATTCCTAGGTTATCCTGATTTTTAGAACTACATAAAACTCAAGAACAAAATTGTATCTAATATCTTTTTCCCTGAGCCACTCAGGGAAGGAACCACTGAGGAACCATCTATCTAAACCATTCAAGCCCTACTGGCAAGGAAATGCTATGCAAAGTCACACATTTAATATGAGTTATCATAGAAGGGAAGTTCCCACATTTAACCTCAGGCAACAAATTTTGTATCAGTTTTGGATTAGTCAAGGAGATCTTTCAGGGAAAAAAAAAAAAATCCATTTCTGTTTCAGGTAATACAGACAGTGTACAGTGTACATTGGTGAGTTAATTTGTTCCAGGAGTTAATGCCCTCAGTGTCAGAAAAACAATATAAAATTAAATCTTTATTTCCTGGTCTGTCTTTAGCTTTTAGTGACTTTTTTTTTTTTTTTTTGCTAGATGAAGCAGCTGTTTCATACCTGGTAATTACACATCCAAATCAGTTGTCCTTTATGAACTAAGCAGTTCCTAAATCTACTACTTATGAACAGTTTTCCAGTTAAATGGCACCAGTTGTCTGGTAGAAAATATCAACTTGAAAAACTATTTTGTCAATGTTACTTTTTTGTCATATAAATTTTCAATAGCCAGACTAGAAATTTAAAATATTCACCCTTCAGACTCTAAGGTAACTTATGTATGTTTTCCACAAAGACTATTTGGTCTTGATATAGCATACAAAGAAAAGAGTGATTAAGTGGAAAAAAAAATGTCTGTAATTAATAGAAGCAATACATTGTAATTTGTATCAAGGAAATTTGTTTCTTAATCTATTTCTTTTTAATATCATACAAAAGTTTATACACTGAGCCTATTTAATTTGGTTCTCCCTTTTTCAGAAAGATTTCAAATAAAACCCATTACTTTTCACAGAGATTGAAGGAAATACAAAACTGAAATGCAAGATACTTTCAGATTTTGTGAGTGTAGAGCAGTGGAGAGAATATTCCCATCTGAACAGCCAGTAATTAGTACAATGGAAATAATACTGAAATAAAATGGAAATAATTAGGACTTGGAAATAATATATTTTCATGTTAATATCATGTGATTTCTCCTTACATTTTCTCAGTATAATGGCACATGTGGGCCTGAGGTTTACCTTGACTAGCAACATTAAAGTGAAATTTGTCTTCTTGTTTTCAGTAATTTATAAAAGTTTACATTGCTTGATATAAAATACATCATTTCTCAGCAGTGAAAGACATAGCCTGAATCTTCAGACAGTGTGAAACAATAGCTCTAAGGAAAATGTAAATTCACTTCTGTGGTGTTATAATTCTGACACTGAATTCTGAAAGGTAACATTTAAAATGTTTTAACAAAAATTTGGTAGCAACGAATTTCTTCAGTCTTCACTAACTGATTTCCTGTTTACTTTTCCCACAACAAAATTATCCATGAGAACACTTACAGCCTGAAATAAAATGCAATCCACTTGTCGAAGGGCTTCTTATGCTGTCTGCAGTATTGTGTGCAATTAGAATTAATTGCCATCAGTGGAGGACTTCAGAGTGACTACTAAACCTGTGTGTGTTTGACACAGAGCAACCCCACTTCTGCAAACTGAAGTGTACTGTGCTAGAATAGATACAGCCTTGAATCTCTAGGTACTATCACAGAGAGAATTTTGAAATTTGTAATTTATTCCAGTTTAGATTATAATTTTTTGAAGTATGACCAAAAAAAACCTAAATCATGATTTCCAATGCAAAGCTAACACAGCAGGAATTATATCTTCATACATAATTAATAACCAATGTACCCTGTCTTCATATGGCACAGTATACAATACTTAAAATAAACATAATGTTGGATTTTGAAGAATAGTAAAACATTTTGACCTACTAATCTACTTATTGTGGTGGGTGGTCATGCTTATAAACTCACAGATTGTCATTTACAGAAAACAGAATGGAAAGTTCACACACACACGCATACCCTCACACCCCAAAAAGTTAAACTGATTTTTGTTCTCATTGTGAATGAAAGAAAATAATTTCATTTACTTACTTAGATCAACTGATGTGTATCTTTCTCTCTTAATTTTTTTTAGTCTACACTTGTGCCATCCATTATAAATTTGGTCACCCTGTTAGTGCTTTTTGAGTTATAATGCCACACTAGATACTTTATGTGAAATGGGATTAATGACTTACTAATTTGAGATCACTGTCTGTTTGTACTTCAGTGAATCATTAGAGAATTGCGACTCAGGAGGATGAAATTTCTGAATTTTTTGCCCAAAAAGAAACAGATTTTCTAGTGAAATCTAAACAGAAACATTAGTATCAGAATTTAATATCAATATTGTGATATCTAGATTGAGATCATAGCTAGAAGGCAGAAAGAGAGAGACTGCTTTCCACACATATAATTTCCTGTACAAGTCTATACTATCTCACATTTTTTTGAAGGCTTATTTAATTCATGTTGGCATTCACCAACATTTGATAAACATGTCACTCCTCACCAGGTGTTCTAACTGAAAACAGAGATGGACGAAATATATTCTACAGTCTGCTTGTAATAGGGGTCCACTACTTTAGTGAAAATGTAAAAAAAATTATGATTGTAAAAATATTTGGAAAGTAATCAATGAAAATAAATATGATGAAAGGGTGCCTATATTAATTTACATGATTTTGTGAAAATTTCTTTTTCGTAAAGAGAATATTTTTTGTTTATTGGAAGCTACTTTTGCACGTTAGGTAATTTTTTCTCTTCCGTGTTTTTTTCTTGAGGGCAGTTTGATGATCAGTACACATCATAGGATAAATATTGTGGCTGTGTCTGTCTAGGAGAAATCAACCAAGAATTCTAACAATATTCTAAATACTATTCTCAAAGATATAATCTGCAGAGAGCATCTACTTTATCTGAAAAACATGATTTCAATTCAGGAAATAGCTCACAATCATTCTAGTGCATCTGACATCAGTAGTATCCACACAGCCATTCTGTGCAATCTCCCTGCTTTAAAGGTCTTCCCATCACTGTTATTGGTCTCACAGATGATGAAGTATGACACTCCATAAACAATGAGCTGGGCCTTTTGTAGGCTGCTTTGCTTTTTTTGGCTTCAAACTGCCACTGAATGTCAAATCAATTTGGCTTTCATTAGAACAGCTTTATATGTGCAAATGTATTTGTGTCTGGTAGCTACTTTTTTCTATTTTTGCTTTCCTTTCCCTTTGCTTTTTTTCTCCTTTCCCTTGAATGATGTAATTTTTCTCTAATCAAAGCCAGCACCTGTTTCTCTAAAATAGGACCCTCTGTTTAAAGCTCTTTATCACAATCTGAGTACACTCTAGATGGGTTCATTATGAATCAAGTTCTCTCGGAACAAAGAGGAAGTGCTCTGCTACAGTGACATTGTACATCATAGAGCCTGGATAAAGTCAAGAGCTGATGTAACCTTGACTTTTGACAGGCCAACAGGCTGCTGTCTAGATAATGCAAGGTGTGTAAGCCACTGTCTTTGATAAGTAACAAAACAAAAAATAAATCTGATGCTTTGTTTAAGAACAGCTGAACTGCTACACAATGCTGTATTGGGTTTTGTGGGGTAATGGTTTTTCTTAACCAATTGAAACAGAACACAGAATTGCAACTTTGAGGATTTCTGGTTTTGTAAACCGCAAGCCTGCTTAGACAAGCTAAATGAAGAATGCCATGAGAGGAATGGAACAAATAGGGGTTACAGAAGTCCCAGTTATGAGTCAGTGAAGATCTGCTCCAAAAGAGTACATTACAAGTAGTCTGAAATGGCTGAAGTTTAGGAAAGGGAAATTAGAAGGGGAAAGGCTATGGATGTCCTAAAAGGCTACCATAAACTCTGTGTTATGACACATTTGAAAGAAACACAGGCTCACTTTTCATGCACCTGAAATCCCTTGCCTCTATGAGACTTGTCTCATGGAAATAGCTATTGAAGTGTACTGTGCCTGGAATAGTTTAGGATTGTGGTGAAAAAGAGCATAAAATTACTTTTCCTCCTCCAGAAATATCTTGTTTTCTAATTTTCATCACAAAACCATTCTCCCTCTTTTTCATTCATCGTATACAAGCTGAAAGTCGGGATATATTTCCATTCACTTCATAGATTGATAAAATCACTAAGGTTGGAAAAGACCTGTAAGAGCATGGATCATAATTGACCCAGCACTACTGTGGTCACCACTAAACCATGTTCCTAAGTGCCAAATCCACATGTTTTTCTAAACGCTTCCATGGACAGAACACTTTCAGGAGAAACACATGTTTTGAAATAACTACCTAACTATAACCAGGTCAGATGCATGTTCTCTCCCAAGTAACAAGGCACTTGTACATAGGCTATATGCTTTGTCCTCTTGCTAGCATTGATCTTTTTGCAAAGAACCAGAAGTATATTTTACTTCTTTAAATGGAAAGACATACATTTTAGAAGCTGGGGAACCTACGGATAGACAGTAGGAGTGAGATAGAAAAAAGGTGGTGATGACTGTATCTCTACTCCATCTAAACATGAATGTTTGACACTTATGAAGGAAGAAGCTTTCTCTGGACATTGCAGAATAGAAATAAGGTGAGAGAACCAGCCTTTGCTTGCCTCTTTCAATAATGGTCAAAAACATCTTCAGAGGACCTCAGGTTGTCCAAGAAGGGTCCTTGCTCAGTTTGTGAGTGGATGAACTCACTCCTGTATGATGGGATCCTGTGTCAGACACTCACAGGGAAAGTGCCTATTTTCAGAGCTGAAGAGGTTTGCTTGGCTCAAATACTCAGTGATTTCAAATCCACTGCTAACTCTAACTGAAATATATTGGTAATCTGCCATCTGTGGTTTTCTTGAGCACAAATTTTGACTGAAGTCCAGGTCTTAGTAGATATGAGGCCATGTTACCAAATCCATCCTCCTACTCGACATCATCCTTCATACTGTCTTATTGTGTCACTGCCTTTGGATTAAGGACCACAGCAAAGTATGGAAAATGCAGATACTTCAGTTGCCAAGTCATTTCTTGGTCTCTCTGTTGAAGCTATCTATAGTGAATGTTTCATTGCTGACATCTATTCTAGCCTCAGTATTGTCAAAGCATTTTTTCATGTGTAATAAATTTGCATAAACACTTCACCCCAAATATAATGAAACATAGTATAAGAAAGACCTAAATTATATTTAAAAAAATACTAAAAGACCTCTTGATTGATTTGCAGAGGCATAGCAAAATTCCTTCATATAGTGGCCTCATGAATGAGATGATAATATGCAAGTAAAGCATAATGATTGGCATATTAAATGCAAGATCTTTGTCACCATCTGTTTCCTGATTGTGTCAGCAAGTTGGGTTTTTTTTCATGGAAGTGTGAGAATACACCATGGCCTCGAAGTATCAAAATGTCAATTATACATCACATTTTAAAGTTGGAAGCCCAAATCACAATTGTCCCTGAATTCTTCTTGAAACACTGACAAATTATTACCTATCCGTCACTTTTAGCCTTACTGTACAGTAGCACAGTTATTGTGCTGGAAAATAAAACAGAGCAGGAACACTATCAAGGCCAGGTTTACAATTTTGTGATGAATACTTAAAAAAAAAATTGATACAGAGGGAGACAGGGAGAGAACTAAGAATTCAAAACAAATTGAATAGTTGCAGAACAGCCCTATCAAATACTTGTTATTTCAAGCTCAAGTCCTTTGAAAACAGTTTTGCATTTCTGGTATCTCTCATTACAAATAATGCTCATTCACAAGTAAGACAGTATTCCTTTTTCTATATTTCCACTGACAGAAGAAAATTGTATCCTGGTTGGTGCAATGAATCAGTACGGAGTGCAGAAGGAGAAAAGCAATGTGAAACCTAACCAAAATGAAGGAACTTTGCACTAATACCACAGGTCCTGCATTGCACCCTCAGTAGCCTTATATCAGAGATGATGGCAGATGTTTTAATGTCCCACACAGGATGACACACACTAGCACCATCAGCTACCACAACAAGCAACCAAGAGGAGAAGGTGCACAAAAAAGCTACTGATTGCAGTTCTGAAATATGAATGCAAGACTCTTCCAAAACTGGAAAGTCTGATAATATCTCAAGGCTTTATTTCTGCTAGGAGGAGAAGAAATAGGTATTGTGGAAAGTGATTCTTCATTCACTGATGACAATGGTAAGACCACCAAAAAAATGCAATAACCTTTTCATTTGCTCCTAGATCAATTACTATACCTGTGGAAAGGAGATATCTAGACTTTTGTAAAATGGGATAAAGAGCATAATCATGTCCAACAATCTAAGATGAATTAATTTGGAAGAAGACTATGAAGAGATTAAATGAAAAAAGTGACCTTCCAAACTTGTACTTTATTGGACTTTTCATGAAGCAAAATTTCTTCTATCTAATAATTTCTGATTATAGTAATATTAATACATGATAAGGTACACAATCTGCTACATAAACAGACTGTTTATATGATATTTGCAGATGAATAATAAATTTTTACTGTAATGAGATAGCAATTTATAAGATGCAAAATTTATTCCAAATGAGAATGATTCCAAAATCAGGAGATTGTAGGTAGCATGATTTATATTACATGTTTGGGGTCAATCTCTGTGCCTGTGAAAGAGGGTTGCTAATACTTAATAAATGTAAAGTACATTGATTCTAATTAATAATTAATTTTTAGTATGGCTTTGTATTTTAAGCATGTGTGTACATACATATTAAATCAAATTGTTTGGGAAAATTCAGTCTGAGGCTTCTGATTTAAGCAGTTATCCATGAGCAGTTGTGTATAGACATGTCTTCACTACAAAAAAATTCTTTTTCCTTCTTCAAAAGTTTATGTAAATGACCTGTAAATCAGAGGTTTGTATATTTCTGGTGGAGCAGCGTGCTCTGCCAGATAGTTAGCAGTCTTTCCATTCAACAGCAAATGGTGAATCATAAGCTGTTGGAAAGCAGAAAATAATAAGAAAAGTCACAGTTGAAACTTTGCAGCTGTAGTTTGATAGATAAAGTTGTAGCCTGAAGACACATAGAGATACAAACCAACACTGAGAGGGAAATAAAAGAGTATGTGAGAAAAAAACTCTTCCAAAAAATTTCATGTGCATCTGTTGCCAAGGTAATGACTGTACATGTGTCTTCAAACAGGTACCTTTTGGGGGCCTGACTCCCAGCTCGTGCACCTCCACAAAGATGTCAACTGAACGCAGGCAGTAGAAACACACTGTGTAAAATATTGGTGTATTCCAAACAGATATGGTTTTCTGTGTGTGCATACTACTGGTATCACTGTCTTCTCTGAAAGTGAGGTCTGGATATGTATGCGGTAAATAAATATTTTTGAACTTTGTGAACTGTGGACATCAGCCCATCTCTCAGATTCTTACAGCAGGGACTGAAGGAAAATGCCCTTAATGTCTCCTTAAGAGTTTCTTTTTCCTTTCTGTAAGTCCATGATACAATTTCTTACTTCACCCTCTATTAGGTCCATTGTGAAATCACTCTTGTTTACTAACAGAGAAATAGCTCTATTTTTTTTTTCTTGCTGCCATTTTTTTCCTTCTTGATTTCTCTCTCAGACATCCAAATAAAACAAAGATTTCTCACTTTTTAATTAAATTTTTGCTGTTTAGGACATGATCATAAAACAAGAGAGTTTAAGGGAAGTTTTGTCACCGATATCCATGTTTTTTTGTTCTCCCTCACATCAGGAATATGTCATACAAAATAATATGGTTTCTTTCATATATTCACCTGGACTTTCAAAACAATGCTTTAAGGCTTTCTTTCATACTCTGCTTAATAATCTTAGTGATTTCAGATTTTTTATAATCTGTATATTATATATTTTCCTGTATTTCTTTTTGAATTCTGTATAAAAATACATTTAAAAGTTAATTATGTATGTGTTATTATAGAAGCATAGAATGGCCTGGGTGTAAAGGGAACACCAGCTCTCCTGCTGTGGACAGGGATACCTTTCATGAAACTCAGAACTCCTTCCAGCCTTGCCAGGGGCACTACCAGGGATGGGGCATCCACAGCTTCTCTGGGCCACCTGTTCCAGTGATTCACCACACTTACAGTAAAGAATTTCTTCCTAATATCTAATCTGAACCTAGTCTCTTTCAGTTTGAAGTCATTCACCCTTGTCCTATCACTACATGCCCTTATAAAAAGTCCCTCTCCATCTTTCTTGCAGGGTCCCTTCAGCTACTGGAAGGCTGCAATTAGGTTACCCCAAAGCCTTCTCTTCTGCAGGCTGAATACACCTCATTGTCTAGCCTTTCCTTGTAGGAGAAGTTCTCCATCCCTCTGATCATCTTCAAGGCCCTCCTCTGGAGTCACTCCAGCAGCTCCATGTCCCTCCTGTGCTGGCACCCCAGAGCTGGTGCAGCACTGCAGTGGGGTCTGAGCAGAGCAGAGCAGAGGGGCAGAATCCCCTCCCTGGCCCTGCTGCCCACACTGCTCTGGATGCAGCCCAGGACACGTTTGGCTCTCTGGGCTGGGAGTGCCCATGGCTGGCTCATGTCCAGCCTCTCAGCCAGCAGCACCCCCAAGTCCTTCTGGGCAGGGCTGCTCTGGGTCTGTTCATCCCCAGCCTGTGCTGATACTTGGCCCCAGTCCAGGCTCACTACCAGTACTTGATCTTGTTAAACCTCAGGAGATTCTCATGGGCCCGCTCTTCAAGTTTGTCCAGGCCCCTCTGGATGGATTCCATCTTTCAGGTGTGTCAACCACACTACTCAGCTTGGTTTCATCCGCAAACATGCTGAGATTGCCCTTGATGGCTTTGTCTGTGTCATTAATGAAGAAATGAAGTAACAGTGGTCCCTAACCACTTGTCACTGATGGACATCAATACACTGAGCCATTGACCAATACCCTCTGGATATGACCATCCAACCAATTCCTTATCCATCTAACAGTCCACCCAATGAAACCATGTCTCTCCAGTTTAGCAAGAAGGGTGCTGTGGGGGACTGTGTCAAATGCTTCTCAGAAGTCTAGAATAGTTGTATGATAAAATACATCAATTTGTTCAAACAGAAAGCAAATAAATCTTCTCAATCTTTTGATTGAAAATTAATAATCTGCACTAGTTTTTCCTTTAGAAAAAGCTAAAACTAGATATTGAGCAGTTCCAGAACCACAAATGCAAGGTTCAGTCTTGCAAGTGCTTGTTTGTGCACAGCGTTACTCGGAAGGGTAGTCCTGAGTTCCAAGTGAAGTGTGTTCAATTATCAGTCTGAGTGACTACTCAGGTGTCTAAAGTCTTTAACCAGGATTTCAAAATAGAAGCTATGTTTCTTCAGGCTGTAAATCTGTAACCATGTGTCAGTTCTTATTGAGGAAAAAAATCACAATATTTAGAGTTGATCAGTAGTACAAAAAGCTGTCTCTACTTTCATCATGCTAGATTTAAAATGAGCTGGATTCAGAAACCTTCACAGTTCCTTTGTTTTCATTTCTGCAGATACTGAGGCAATCTAGCTTCATTGGCATTAATGTTTGCTGAAACTAAAAATAAAATTCAGAGAAGTATAATGTGCTAACAGTTTTAATCTATTAGAATATTTGTCACTGAAACAATGCCTTGTCACTTAGTAAACCAACAGCAATTAGACATCACAATTCAATTCATTCACATGGAGTAAGAAAATGTCCAAGAGAATGATTTTGCAGCATTGCAAAAATGTGTCAAAGTAAAATCAGAATTTCTAATTGTTCCTAATCCTGGATTTTTGGTTTAGCTTCCATTGCTTTCAATCAGATTTAATATGTTCTCTCTTCCTGGAGTAAAGTCAGGATAACTTACTGGTTGGAAATTATTTACAATGGTAAGTAAGATAATTGGAATAACTAATTAAAGAAGCATCATGATAATAACAAGCATGTAAACATAAAATAAATTTAAACAGAGGTTTCAAAATCCAATTTAGAAATGAATTATACAACTTTTTTACCCTAACTACCTCATAATTGTGAATAAATGGTTAAAATTTTAAGATCAATATTGTGGTCTTTACAAGAAACTGCTGCATCGCAGCAGGAAATTTGTGTTATTCTGAAAATTGAGATCTCATTAAGAACACTCTACAGGTCACTTTGAGGGAAGAACAATGACGGAAGTACAGCATAACCTACCAGGAAATACCATGCATGACACACAGAAACCATATACATAGATTATGTTTTATTTAAAACAATATTAAAAGTTAAAGTAGGTAAGGAAAGCTGGAGTCTTTTATTTAGTTGGTGTTTTTTTGGTAACCAACAGTTACTTTTCAAGAACTAGCAAGAATTTTTAATGAAAATTTTACTAAAACTTCTGAGACCAGGTTAGGGTTAGGACAAGGTTTAGGTTAGGGAGAGGGGGAAAGTTGATGACCTTAGAAAAAGCTGCTACAAGACACCTTTCCAACTCAGAATTTCTCCCAGGGCTTCAGTACCTCCTGTGGGAGAATTTTCCTTCAAGACTTAGGATCAGTTAGGAGAACTATCCTCTTACCTCTTGGGAGGATATCTCTGACAGGTGGGATCTGTTTGTGAAGCCTCCACTGACCTTGCAGCACTTTGAGGAAGAGCTGGAAGAAGCTGCAGGAGGGGTTTCACCTCCCTGACTGGCCACTGCATTAAGTAGAGGCTCTCACACTTGTGTCAATCTATCCCATTTGGCTCAATCCAGGCCTGCTTTGAGCTACTCTGCATCCATGCCAGTGCCTGTGACTGTGCCTTGCTGATGTGGACTGTGACCCTGACTCATGGGATGACTTCCTGGCTTCCTGACAGGACTAAGCCCTTTTGCTGGTGGGGCCACAGCTCCTGCCTGGCATATTGTCATAATTTGCTTACAAATTCTCTTTTCCCTAGCTGCCTTTATCATTCCCTGAGAGACATGTGAGACCCATAGGAAAGGTGATAACATTGAGGAAGTAAAGAAGGGGCTTCTGTGAGAATTCTCCCAATTGCATCTTTTTCACAAGGGACTTCTGCATGTCCCATTACAGAAATGTCCACCCACAGGTTTAGGCTATAGGAAGAGCAAAAGATATGAGACCCATGAAAACAGTGGGGTTGCAAAGAGCTGGAGAAGCCATAGCAGCACTGTGGCTTATCTGGGAGCTCTCTCCCACCTACTATTTCCAACGATGGCTTCAGCATGTCTCTTGGCAGAAATCTCTGCCCACATTTAGCCCAAGGGTTAGATTTACGGACAGAGAGTCAAATATTTTTTTTTTGGACAAGTGTTTTAAGGCTTGGGTGCACAGTGAGTAGCTGCTTCCAGCATTTCTTAAAATTGTCAGAATACATCCAGGGGAGGTTTTCAGTTTAAAATAATAGAAACTGTTCATTGAAAGGCTTAAGTGATGTGAGAGTTTCCAATTTGAATTAAATACTGAATTTTCTATAATGGTTAGAAAAATGCTCTTGAGGACCATTTTTATGATAATTATAATACTTCTGTTATATTCTAGCATTTTTATAGTATTTATGACATTTATATATTGTGAGCTTTCATGAAAAATTGAAGATTGTCATTTTGGCTTGGAAAAAAATTCTTGTAGCAGCCTTATGCTACTGTTCAGAATGCTTACCATTTACCCTTAAATATAGTTATGGGATTAAATCAACAGAATTGTTTAAGAATTACTATAAGTAAGATATAAATATACTATATGTGATGAAGATATGAATATACTATTAGTAAGATATAAATTTGTCTTTTCAGAGTGAGAAAAAAATGAGCAACCTACTGTACATTGAAGAACATTGGAGTTCTTGGAGATGGGAAAATACAATGCAATGTTCTCCAAAAATGATTAAAATATTTTCATTAAAAAGATACCACTGAGATATATAGGGTTACATATAATACTACTGCACAAATAGATTGGTCTCTGATACAGTATTGACTCTATAATTTGATAAACCCGTTCAATAGTAGTTTCAAGAGTGAATGCATGCCTTCCCTGCACTTCTTTTTTTTTGCTGTGTTTATTTGTTTGGTTTAATTTGGTTTGCCTAGTTAGAATTTCTAGAATGACAGTGATATGAGGTCTAAACTGAATGTAGGCATTAGGCAAGAAACCTTGCAGGATACTTCAGCATTTCATTGTTTATTTTAATTTGAACTTAATTAATGTGAGATCTCAGGCGCTGTAAAGACAATGAGTGCCATCTATAAATGCTAATATAAATCAATAAAGAGGAGGAGGTTACATGATTTATGTTGGAACTGAGCCACCATGTAATAATTGATGCTCGTTACGGCCTCAACAATGAATGGGAAATCAAAACATTAAATAGTGCAAGCAAGAAGACGTCCTATTTTGCAGTGAGCTTGAGATACTCTATTTGTAATTCATTTTTATCCTATTAAAAGGTAGGTTAAATCTTTCATTTAAATAGACATCTTGCCTAAGAAAGGGGCTGCTGGAGTTTGCCCAATGTTTCCATGCCTTTGAGTTGTTGCCAGCTTTGCTTGAAAAATAACAAATGCCGTTGCCAAAAGCTACATGCAATAATATTACTGCTAAAAGAGTACTATAGGTACAAGTTTTAGGTATGCACTGCTTTTCATATCTGCAGTAGAGTTCACTATGTTATTAATATTTAATTTTCATTACCTTATATTAATAAAATAGGACTTCAGAATTGTTTTGCATATCTCTCTTGAAGAATAAAAACAAATAGTTCTACTTTTAAGCATTGATTGGCACATTATGAAAACATCTAAAGAGTCTCTATGAGTAGGGCTGCATTGACACTCTGAAAGCAGGTCTAACATTTTTCCAGAGATTTTATTTATTCTCCTAATTTCTTCTAATTTTATTGATTCTCTTAATGGTAGCACACATTTTCAGATGAGAATTTCACTCTTCTTATATTTTTCTTAAGAACTGTATTTTAATTAATTTTGAAGATAAAAGATTTAAAGTCTTCTTTCCCCATACATGTTAGCTGAAAAATAAGTAAAGAAAAACAACTAGTGGAGCTTCACTGAAAATGTTGTCTTAGGAAGTGTCCCTGTGTCAGGTGAACCATTTCTCTTTTCTGTTATTTGAGTGCATTAAATGAGATGTCCAAGTCCTCTGCAGATTCTGGAGTGACTGCAGTTTAAGCTGTTTTGCATTCCAGAAGGCATTGTCGTGGAGATTTATGAGCATGGGATCAAAGCGGACACAAATGACACCTGTGGTAGAACTGTAACTTTGTAGATGGGGTATTTTACATCAGTGCCCAGTCTTCTTACTAAATTTGACCCTTTTGAGTAATAAAAGAATAATAATCACAGGCTGTTTCAGAATAAAGGTAGGAGAGCTACAGATTCCTAGAAGAGAAGATGTGTATGTCAGCTTTTGTGTTCTTTGTACTTACCAGTCTGTCCACTTCCTGAGGAAGCTCCCAGGGAGTCAGGTAACTGCCATCTGAATAGTCCAAGAGAACTGAGGTTACAAGATTGTGCAAGCCACCAGCATGATTAACAGTGTATACTATTAAATTGAGACAGAGGTCATGGAAATTTACCTAGATCAATACCCAATTCTTAACAAGGGTCAAAGATGCTAACTGGCTCCCCAGGGAAGTGATCACTGCACCAGCCTGATAGAATTCAATAAGCCCTTGTACAGTGCTCTCAGGTACATGGTGTGATTCTTGTGACTGTCCTGTTCAGATTGGGAGCTGGACTTTGAAGACCCTTTTGGATGCCTTCCAACTCAGAATATTCTGTGATTCTATAGTCTTGCAGTTTATGAAAGTCATGTGAGTAACTTTTTGACAAAAGATTCTGATGGAAAATTGTCAATAGCTTGCTTGTAGATACCTTGTCCTAAAAGTAAGCTCACATGATAGCTAAAATATTTTTGTTTTCTTTTAAGGGTTTCATTTGTTACAGTGCACTAGAGGTTATAATATCATTCTAGATATAGCAGCTTTTTTGGTTTTGAGAACTGTTTCAGTCTATACTGTATATGAAAAAAAAATACTCTTTTTAACCTTTTCATTGGGTCAAATTTTCTAAGTTTTGTGATCTTATAGCAATTTGATTTTGCTTAACACGGTTTGGAGATATTTATTTTCCTCTTGAGAGATTTTCCTGATTAATATTTGGACCTATTTTGATGTCCTTTTGGGAAAAGGATTCTCTTTATCTAGATGTGACTGGAACTAACTCTTGACTCAGCTGAAAGAAACTTCCCAAGGATGATAACCTCAATGCCACAAATTCAGTCCTACTTGTCTTTAGGTGGACATATAAGCTGCTTGCCAGCTTTGCTGCATTTGTTAAGTAATGTCTAGTGAGAGTTTCGGAAAGTTATCATCACATCTATGGAACTTCATTTCTTTACCAGTTTCTGTGATTCTTCTGCTAATGTTGACTGCCTTCATCAAGGGTGGGAGATTTTCAATTTTGTTGATAGGTTTCAATACTGCATTTTGAGCTATAGTGGAATCAGCCCTTGAAACAATAATGTTGAAGATATACAAAGGGTCAGACAATTCTTTTCATTAACCTAAGACTAATAGCTCAAGTCTGAGGTAGAATTTGAACTACAAGGTTTGTCCAAACACTCCCACTCTCCCACCTATCACTCTTCAAACTGTCTGCATAGATCCTGAGCTTTAAGGGGTGTGTTGACTAATAGTGCTTTATACGAATGACCTTTCATATGAAGGAGTTTAAGTAACAGGCTGCTGCCCTTCTAGAAATGTTCTTCTGCCTCTTTTAGCTTTTATTTTCCAGCATTCTTTCCTTTGCATGAATGAAAGGATAACTGTTTGGATATGTGAAATGATGATTTATTGTCAGGATCATTATAGTAGTGTTACAAACAAATAACTCACCAACTGTCTCTTCTCTTAAACATGTGGTATCTGAGTGCTTCAGTGTTCTGTTCAAAGCAGAGACTTTATCTTTGTTCATACAATAAAAAGAGCCCCTTTACATTATTTACTTTAGTTTAGATTACTGTGTTTCCAACTGTCATAAGTATGTCAGAAACACAAGATTAAAACATTATATTTTACTTGCCAAAACAAGAAATAAAAGAATGACTGAGAAATATTATAGGAATTAAAAATATTTGACTGTTTGAATGTAGCTTTTTTTAAAGCAACAAAAAGACAAAAAAAAAAAAAAGGTAGAATTAAGGGCAGCCTGTTCTCCTTTAGCAGAAAATGACACAGAATTTGTATTTCTGGCAAACTAATTGTAGTTGCTCAGGCTATCTAACCTCCTTTTTTTTCTCTTGATCTGTGTGGGATGCTTTTTGTAGAATGTCCTGAGTTGGAAGGATGTGGGAAAGGATCATTGAAGCCTATTTGTGGTCCTGCACAGAAAAACCCCAAGAATCATACCATGTGCCATGTTCCAGGTCTCAGCTGATTGCATTCAAAGGCTCTTGTTTTCCTGCTGTGTATTATGAACGACTTTGGAAGAAACACCTGGAAGTGCTAATATTGTGTGGTGACAGCAAAATGCTAGAATAAAAGAGGGAAGAAGCTGGATATCCTGGCAGTTCTGCAATTCACCAAGTCTGTTATTTCTGTTCTGTCTTTATAATGGCCATAAAATATGAGCTGGGAGTATGATGTCAATGCATCCACTTTCAATAATTGATATGATGAATAATCTCAACCTTCTGACACTTTCTGTATCTTCCCACATCTCAGGAAACTTCATTCATCAACCGCATTTGAAATGTTTAAGTAATCTCAGTGATGTATGGAGCACTGAAACTCCCTTGTTAGAAATCCACGCTACTAACATTCTATCAAATTAAAAAGCCACTGAGCTCTTGTGCATAAAATTATCATAAATTATCTCTGAAGGTTCATTGCTGTTTGGAATGTTTAATTGCTCACTCAGCTGAACTTCAGCAGCTCAAGATTATTAATCAATTTGTCAGAAGGTTTCTCATAATGTCATCTTTTACACTGTGGTTATATGCAAGAAAAACCCATGTACAAGACAGTTTTATGCAGCAAGCCAAAAGTATCCATGCATACCTTTCACAATATTCATTTCATATATTTATGAGAGTATTTTTCAATTGTTGATTTCTCACAGAACATAGGAAAATTGTAATTACCTCTGTCTACTTTATCTGGATGGAAAACTAGATTCTCAAAAATATATTTAAAAGTAAAATGGAGACAGATGATAGAATGGAACTCTTGAATCATTTAATCCTGGCCTACTGTTGATTGTCTTTGCCAGAATAAATATTTTGCTAACTGCAGTAAAGATGTTTTGAAAATGCCATACCTTACATGTACATGAACAGCATCTTCAGCTATTTTTCTTACCACAGAATGCATTTTTACTTTAAAGTAATTTTTCAGGATAGAATTTGACTTTGATGTACTAAACCAATGTATTTCATCTTAATTGAAACAAATGTTCCATTATTTACTTTGATTTTTAAAATTTATTTTAAAGTTTATAAATTCATCCTTTCTATACAGTTTTCTTTCTTTTTTTTTTTTTTTTTTAACAAATGCAACCGTGTATAAGACTTTATGAGTGTGTCAATGGTAATGTTTGTATTTGTAAAATTTAATCCATCAATTCTTTTAGGAGCAACATAGAAGTAGAGGATTCTGCATTTCCTGTTCTAGAGAATTCAAAAGGATTTTGGAGTAACATATTTAAGACTCTTGAAGCCACTTTATTTTCTTAAGCTGAAAAAGTCTCAAAATATAAAGACTGGAAAGATCATGGACATTATCCCCTCTTGCTACTCCCTGAATGATCATCATATTATTTCCTATGCATGTGGAAAGGTAGAGGGTGAAAGCCAACATAGAGTTAATAAGTGCCAAGTATTTATTTGATGTTAAGTATTTATGCAGTATATCACACCAAGATATTTCTACGAAAAAACTAATAATGAAAGAAAATATCAGGTTAAGGTTTTTTTGTCAAACTTCTTGCATAAAATTAATATATTGGAATGATAAATATTCTTGCGTGTCTAAAAAATGGTTCAGTTATCAGAAATTTTTTATGAACTGGTATTAGTATGTTTTTCTTCATGTGTTTTTACTGAATTCCTTCAAAGCCTTTCTTAAAATGTATTATGTCCTTTAGCTGATGATAAAATGGGAAACAATACAGAAGTAACAAATACATCACATACACTTTCTGACATCTGGGGTTATGAAAGCACATCACAACAAATGTAAAACAGATCCTTTGTAAAATTTCATTACAATTACCCATCTCCATTACAACAAAACTTCTAACACCAAGAAATAAAGATTGTCATCGTGTTTGGCTTTGATTCAACCCCAAAATGATATGCTGAAGATTGAGTATAAAACCTTCTGAAGAAATAGGAAGAGAAGCCAGATCTACAGATTCCCAATAATATGTCTTAACACATGAATCCTTCCTTCATCACCCTGCTCAACAGTGAAGCCTTACAGATGAACAACTGAGCTGTGATTAAATAGCTTATAGACTTTTCAGCATTTCTATCTTTTTTTTTTGATCTTTTCATTATACAAGTCTGCCATAGCATATATTAGCACTAGGAAAATATAGGAATTAGAAATGCAGAGATGAACATGTTTAAAATGCACTATGTATGCAGCAGATCACAATTTCTAGAAACGTTCAGTTCTGTAGGGTCTTTATAGTTCTTCCTTTATCCAACATCAATTTATCCTGTCATTGATGATCCTGTCATTGGATGTGAACATACTACTATGCATGATCCCAAAACTACACTTACTTGGCTCAAAATACCTCAGAACCATACTGAAAACAAACTCATCACTAAGAATTGAGACTGTTACTGGTTCAATGAAAAAAAAAAAAAAAGAGGACCAGGCAGGGGTTTTGGATATTACAAATATTACAAAGAAGGCAATGCATTTCTGGCCATGTACAGAGAAAATTAAAGTGGTGCTGTAATTAGCTCATCGATAAATCAATAGGGCTGAATGATAACTAGCATAGTTTGGATGTCAAGAACCCAGAAGCTTATTATGTGTGTAATAAAATAAAGATCAAGACACATATGTTAGTGTTCACTGCTTTACCTATGTCTGCTACTTTCTTCTCCTTTCACAACATCATCCCTCTTCTCATTTAATCATGAAAGCTAGATTAACTTCTTTTGTCATTCAACCATTTAGAAAAACTCCCTGGTAATTGAGTTTTTTTATCATATATATCAACTTTGAGTCTGAACCAGAAATCCTAGTGATGTAGTTTTTAGTTGCCCCTTTCCCAGAGACAGGTATATTACAAGTAAAGATTGTTAGTGCAGATTTTGTCCTTCCATATGCCAGAACTCCTAAAGTAACAGAAGAATGCATGCTTGCATATCAGAAAGTGTGTTAGCCTTTGATGTACTTCTTCCTCAGTACGACTCATTAATTTAATAGCTCATAACACTCCATTATGTTAGTCCAGCTATGACATGTTCTATAGTGTATCTACAAAAGGTTATTATGTAATGTTTACTTTTTTAAAAAATGCTATATTTAAACATAAGAAGAATTAGAAATAGTATTCTGCTATCTTTTAACATGTAAAAATTTTATTGGTCATGAATTTGTATACAGTTTTTGACATAAAAGAGATTATTTATTTGTTTATTCTTGAAATGGAAAGGCTGAATATCAAATTTTTACTTAGGCACTTATTTCGCTATTTGAGTCAGTTATGAATTGTCCCCATGTATGTCAAGTAGTAATGACTTTAATTGAGAAAGAATAAACAGTGATCACACAAAAATCAGTTTCAAAGAACTCAGTTCTCAGTGTCTTTTGAAAAATTATGCATCAATATATTCTCAGAAGACTCAGAAGAAATGATCACAGTTAATTTCTAAAGCTTGAACTTCTGTGGTCCCAGTGACCATTCCAGGCCCTCTTGGAAACTCAGTGTCCAGCAGTAGTTATTTTAGATGCCTAGATTTAACATAGTTAGCAAATGATGTCTCCTATCCTGCTCAAAGTGACTTCATGTAATAGTGAGTAGGCCTCTCAGATGAATAAATAAAACTGGTTTTTTTCTTCTACTGAGAGCCACTGTCATGTTCTGTCCAGGACAGGGTTAATTTTTGCGGTCATCAGCAGAGGTCATGGCCAGGACCTGGAGTTACTCTTTAGCACCTCACCTCATTTCCAGGGGTGGCAGGAACAGTCTCTTCTGTGGAGAAGAGGTTCCTGCTGGTGAGTGAGAGTGGTGCCAGTTCCAAGGTGGCAGGAGTGGTTGGGTAACACCAGTTCCCAGCTGGAGGGAGCAGTGAGGAAAGCGAGGGGCTCCAGTAGTCTGTTGTTGGGGGTTTCCAGGATGGGCAAGTGTTTATTGACTCATGCCCTCTGTCAGTAATATTGTTGGTGGTTTTTTTCTTATCTTATGACTATTTCCAGTCAACTGTTCTCATCTCCACCCTGACCTGTACTTTTTGCACTTCCAGTTCTTGAGGAGAAAGGTAAAGGCAAGAGAGAGGGGGAGAGGGTGGTGGGTAGTGAGTGAGCTTCTGTGTGGTTTGAAATTTCCCTGGGAACACTAAACTGAGGAGTACAATTCTTAAACCATGACTGGCACTAAAGAAGTAGTACACCTTTTAAATCAAATTCCTAGTGCTTTTACACCATTGATTTTTCAAGCTTTTCCTGGAAACTTCTGACATACTAAGCTAAAATTCTCTTTTTACTTTTAATGCCTTAAAGGTATTCACAGAGAAACAAACTGCAGGAGTAAGTTGTTTAAACACACTGCATGGTAAGGATGAATTAACATGTCTCGAATACAAAAGACCAGATTCATTCAAATCTCCCTGGATGACACAGGTTATCCAAAAAATGACACAAACATTGCTTTTCTTTTTGGGACAGGCATCTGTCAAACATTACCCTTCTAAAATCTACAGGGACATTGCTTCAGCCATTTCCCATTGACACATCTTTTCTCTTTCATTCCTTTGAAATGCTTTTAGCAGGTTAAAATGGTTATTACTTCATCAGATGTCCTTGGGAGGGAGGGTAGTTGAAAGAATTCTTTGCATATAGACGACTCCTACTGGGTAATAAATCTCATGCCTGAAAGCGTGGTTCTTCTGAAGAATGCCCCTAATGATTCTCAAACCTCCTTCAGGAAGATGGTGATGTGAAGGGCGAGCAGACATAGGTAGTTTTATTGCCATCTGCACTTACCCTGTCTAAAAACATTACAAACAGCAATGTTCATTTACATTATTGCAACCACAGGATTTATCTTTGTGTACTTCTATAACAGCTGTGCAGGCTACCCATACTTGATAGCAGGGAGAAGAGTAGCCAGCCATTAATTGTTAGCATCAGGCTTCTTAGGCAGTTGGAGACATTTTCATTTTAAAAAATAAATATATTTAGTGTACAAGGTTCCTTCCAGAGTCTTTCTTTTGAATAAGGTATCCCAACAGGCAGGAATGAAATGACAGATGGAAGTGCAGAGTTTCTCTATGCTGATCAGGTTCCATTTTGTTTATACCATCTAATTAGCAGGAACAGCATAGATGAATGATTGATTATGTCACCTTCATGGCTTCTGAAACTTCTCTCCTACATATCTGATAATAGTTCATACAAAGGTGGTCCATACCACCAGTAGTGGTGGTAATTATATCCTTTGAGAACCCAAGCCATCAGAAAGTATAAGTAAACAACAGTGAACTTAGTGCAAAACTGATTCTGATAAGAGTCCAACCAGTTGGAATTCATACCATAAAGCTGACGATAACTGTCGAAATTGAATTAACATTATGGTTAAACAAAAAGACAGAGAGTCTGTGCATATTTGAATTCCAGCTTCTACAGCTAGAAAGAAAGAGTATGGTGCCAGTACCATTTTCTGCACAGCTACCAGTGGCAGGCCTTCACCCTTGAACGATTCCTGATATAACCTACAGGTCTGTTGTTCTTTTCTCGCAGTACGATGTGTTGCACCACCATATAACTCTATTAGTAATGATCAGATCAAATTTTTTGTGATTCTCTACAAGCTCTTTAAAAACTACAGTGAATAAGAGATTAAATCCTATAAAGTGCAGAATTTCCTTAATTTTTTTTTCCAGTTACATTTCAATATTTTTGAGAGCAGAAAATTGGCCAGAAGTACTAGCTGGGCAAGTGCTCTGTTGAGTTGTTGACATTTTTCCACATGATCAGAAATTAGTATGGAAAGACTCCAAGCTTTCTTCTGCTACTATGCCATTTCAGTGGTACTTTCTTTGATTTTCCCAAGAAATGTTTTCTTTCAGTTAATGTTTATGATTGACTTCATGACCTAAGCAGTACAGATAATGTATTGAAATGTATTCTCCTTGGTTTTGGTTGTTGAGTCTAATTATGTCACCCATGAAAATAAACAATTTTGCTCATGTGGCAGAAATCAATTTTTTTATCACTGCAATTCGAAACTCCATTTCTTTCAAGTTCATTAGGAACCAAATCAAAACAGAAATTCATGTTCATCAGGTTTCAGTTAGCTAAATTTTAAAAACTTTGTATTTATCACTGAAATGTATCTGTGTGCCAAGGAGAATTTCACAAAATACTACTTGTTTTATTTCTTAAGATATTATTTTGTTATTATTTTTGAACAGTGCCTGAAAATTGTGCTGTGTGAATCATTTGGTGTCTCTCTCACTGCGAGTGCATGTTGGTGGGTTTAGAGGAGAACAGACACAATAGGCTTTTATATTTTAGGGGAGAAAAATTACTGGTTGTTACTGAAATATTACACACAAGAACTCCACTCAGTTTTATATGTCCATGTACAGTGTACATCTTTTAATATTATAAGAATTTTGTTTCTACTACCCTTTTCCTTAAAAAGGGGAATATTTTTTGAAAGTGATTACATTAATGTATCTAGTGAAAGAAATTATTCCTTGACTTATGTACAGGGCAGAAATGGGCAAGCTTACAGATAAATGCTCATGCTTGATATCTCAGTCGCTTTGGGAGACACTTCTTTTTACATTGGTACAGATAGACCTGTCTGTCTTGATAGTCTCAGTCTAAGTATAAACTACAGAGCTGATGCAATTTGACACCCTGGATTTCAAATTTGTATTTTTTAATTTATTTTTAACAAGAAAATAGAAGAGGAGAATGGGAAGTTCAGTCACTGATGTGCTTGATTACTGGCACACTGTAATTATATGGAGCAAAATAAAGTTGTAGAACTGTAAAAATAGCTATATTCAGCACTAAGTAATTATTTTTTTAAGTGATCTGAAGTTATGATTATATTTATAAGCCTTGGCATTTCTTACAGCTGGTTTTTATAGCATTTTATACACCCAAAAAAGATATCCAGCTGAAGATGACTGTCAAACAAAGGTGAGGAAAAGGGGAAAAATTGTATTCAGTTTAAGTTTCTTCTACTATTAGCTAAAGAAATACTTTCTATAAGACAATTTTAGATTTACTTAATTTTCAGTTTCTAATCAGACTGTCTATATCACATGGCCAATTTCTTAAATTTGTATCAAGAAAAACAAGTCCTTGGGAAAAGAACTGCAGAAATGCTGTAACAGTCTAAGGCATCTGCAGTGGGTAGATGGAGAGAGATGTTGAAGCATGAAAGTCCTTTAAAATAAAAGAAAACTTTCAGTCTAATGCAACACAATGTGGCAGCCCATAGATGTATTGAACTTAATGGGGTAATCAGAGAAAGTGAAATGTTGAACTCAATTTTCTCTATTAATACATGAGACAAGCATGCTGGGAAAAAGGCCAGAAAGAAAAAATTGTTTAAAACTGACTTAAGAAATTAGTTTTTTCAAAATGTGTGGGTAAGGTGTAAATAAGGGTAGAATTATGGGATAAGTGCTGCTGGATCAAACCTCTGTAAATGCACTATCCTGACTTGGAGCACATGCCAATGAAAAGCATATCGAAGCCAATGACAATAATAGTGTCAGAGAAAAAAATAACTTGCTAATCATCTAGGAAAGTTACAAAGAGAATTTTAGTTTTCTTTTTTTAATCTTTTATTTCAAGTCAAAAATTTGTTTTATTAATATTTTCACTTGTTAATTTCGATCCATCTTTGTATAAGATTTAATGATTTTCAATTTTTTTTCAAATATCATAATAGCACTGTTAGAATTACAACATAATTTAGATTACATAAAAGAAGGCTTCTGACATTTATCTTCTCCCATTATATTATAATTATTTAACACATAGACGTAGTGAAGTTCAGGTAAAGTTTTAGGTCTAAATTAGGAAACAAGGCTTACTCTTTGATCTTTTTTTCCTTGAGCAGAAATTGTAAAAATCACATATTTTTCTCCTGGGCATGATTAAATTCCAAAGTATGCTGCCTTTTGACAACTGTGAGTAAACTTTTAAGCTTGACAGAAAAAGTAATTGATCTATCCATTTTAGTGCTTTACTTTATAAATAGTAAAATGCATGTTAATTCTGGTTTATTTTAGTATCACAAAGTGCATAGAGATGTAATGAAAACAACAGACTTCTGAATGTTGTTTGAGCTGCACTTTGAGTTGCAGCTATGTACTTACTATCTATATTATTTTACTGTTGCCTTCATCTGACTGATTCCTCCAGGCACAGCCCCGACATAAATATTAACTGCATTAACATGGTATTACTGTTTTTAAGGGATAAAGTGATAGTGATGAGAAGTAATAGGTGTCTATGCACAATGCATTCTACTGGGAATTCTCTGACATTTAATGGTGAAATTCAACTACCTCAATGTTGAAAGTCAACAGCTGAAAACACTTTAAACAGGAATTGGAGGTTAGACACAATTGAAAGAATGGACAGAACTACAGGCCAAAAAATTGTGTTGTTCTTCTGTTCTACCAAAATAATGCAGCCTATTAGATTTCATTGCCATTGTATTCCCTTTGTAGGCCTGAAAGGTCTTTGACAATTAAGTCTCTTTTAATCAATTTGATAAAACATTTCTTAATAGCAATATGCTATTGATAGATTACACTTTATATAAAGTCTCCCTATAAAAATTACAAAAATTCTATTACTTAATAATTTGACTTTTACACATTTTTGGGTAAGAAGGTGGAGATTTTTTGTTTGTTGCTATCAGTTTTTGAAAAAGACTTTAACAAGTGTCAGTCTGAATTCCTCCTGAAAATACTTTCATTTTGTAGCTTATACAAGCAGAAGAAAAATGGGGTTTCAGGTGTATAGGATAGATACAACTGCTAAAAAATTAATTAAACTAATTATCTTTAGAGTGAAAAGTAGTTATGGGACTGAGGCAGAATTTCTTAAGAACTTAATTACTGACTTCTGAGGTTTTTCCAACAGCACAGGATGGCAAACCTGTGTAGAGGTTTCCCAGATAATTGAAGAATGGGAATAAGACAGAAAATGGTCTGGGCTTTCCTTTTGTATTTTGAAATCAAGTTTTCACTCAAAGAATCAATAACTTTGGTAATCCCTGAAAAATATAAAGCCCTATGAAACTGGTTCTCTGCTATCAACTGCCAGCTGAGTGTTGCCTGGGTGGTTGTTTTGTTATCTGATCAGTAACCTCAGGAATGGAGATAAAACCTCCATTCTTCACAGCCAGAAAAAGGCTTCTACTTTCTGATTAATGTGGAAAGTTGCTGAAGAAAGACTCAGTAGGATTCATCTTACCTAAGTTTAGCCTTCACAAAATGTCACAATTGCAAATATATCTTCATTAAGCTAAGGTCAGACATACCAGTAAATGCTTTGTAGGAGCTCCTGGCACAAAGCATTTAGTGACTCAGCTGCAGCAACACTATAGTTAAAATAAGCACACACAATTATCTACTCTGAATTTGGGCCTGGCTGCCCTAAGCATCCAGCTGCTAGCTGAAGTTTACATTAATAAAATATTTGTCCCTACCCAAGGGCATTCTGAGTGGCCTGTATAAAGAACTCCGGAAAAATGAAAAGTAGATTTGTTCCTAGCAGGCAGGAAGGAAGTTGTCAGGCGGGAAGAGGATATGGACCTGTTTGCATGCAAGGGTCAGTATTTGGTTGCTGGATATTTCCTCCCTGTCCACACGACAAGAAAACCCTCAGTTTCCTGCACTGGCAAATGGCAGGAAAGGGTGTGAGAGTTATTGAATGACATTATCATCTCATAGCTTCATCAGTGAGGAAGGTTGCTGACCAAAACTGAGAGCAAAGAACTGAATTTCTAGACCAGATAGAAGCAGCTGAAATTGTTGGGGGGTTCTTACTTAATTTCCTTAAATGAATTTAGTTAACATGCTGTGCCATTCTTTTCCATAAGTTCATTTTCCAGCTTTTTATTCATCAAATGACTTAAACTATGTATGGAACATACCTGAAGAATTGGAAATATCCACAGAGATAAACCTTAATGACTCTGTTTCAAGCAGGAATGTTAAAGACTTCAAAAGCTAGCATTTTAAGGAGCAGCTTCTTTGGTACTCATTTGTTTTTTGCTTTCGGATTTTTTATGCTAAAACTGGTAAGACATTGAACACTGGCAAACATCTACTCCATCAGATTGCTTGTGTGATCGTAGAGCTCACCAGCCAGTAAATAAAACAACTTGACCCTGGAAATATTCAATTCCTTGTTAAATAGAAACTGGACTCATTCTACTCAGGCCAGAGAGGTTATTTGGGTGAGACAAAATTTTCCTGTGCTTGCAGGAGAGGTCATATGACTAAACCTGTTAGTTAGTGATTAGGCTATCCCTCACTATTAATTTATTTGTGAAATTTTTTTTTTTGCAGAATTTGGTTTGCAGTCCTTTTGTTTACCCTTTTCTGAAACCTTATCCTTTTTCACATACTTACTGAAAAAACACATTCAGCTGTAGATACAAACTCAAAATCGAACAGCATTGGTTTGTAGAGAAAATCAGCAGAGACCCAAAATAGTCCAGGTCTGTTACTTAATTCTGGGCTTTCTGAGAATACCATATATGAGTGGTGGGAATATATATGGAACATGAAGTTTTACATCTGATTTGAATTGCTGCATGCAAAAGACAATGCAAACTAATATCTATTTTATAGCATTTAAATAAAAAATGTATATAACTTAATAGCACAATTTCCTTGTGCTACTGGAGAGACATTTGTGTTTACTGAGTGCTAGATTAGAAATTCTGTATGGATTGGCTGTGGGACACAGCACAGTAAATTCCAGAAATGCATTTTTTTCACACACACATGTGCACACATGTGTATTTATTGCATTAATCTACATAATGGCAAACAGACTTCAGAAAATTATAGGAGGGGTCATTCATCCATAGCAGATGAGGCTCAGCAAAAACATGATGAATTAGTTTGTAGGCCCTGAACTGCAGGGACATAAATAAAGTATCCTCTGGGCTACACTGGGGATCCAGTTCAAAAAATGAAAACAAAAGAGAAAAAGATGATGGAACAAAATTTATTCCTTTCTTTGTTGTTTGGTGCAGAGTTTTCTTTGACACATACCATTTAACTGAGAAATGTTCCTGTGCAGTCATAACTTTAAATGTGTACAGTATGATAAACATTGCATTTGCACCACTTCATCACTTCCACCGCTACTGCAATAATAAATAAGTTTTCTTCAGTTATTTTATAGTAATTAGTATAATGTCAGATGCATTTTACATTTACATATAGGGCCAATATCATTTATATTCTTAGAGAATCTTAAATATTGATAACATGATGTATGATGGAGTTATTTCACTGGATAATATTAAGAAGATATCTGTGTCCTATTTTATTATCAATGCCATTGTGTGATATCATGGCCCTTTATGCCACAAGCACACTAGGCAAGCCAGTTAATAAGAATTTAATTTATGGCACAAATCTTTCATAGCATAGAAATTCCTTGAACCTCATCATACTTAACTGCTTTATCCAGGATAAATTAACTGTGTCCTTAGATTAATAAACAGAAAACTCTATGTAAATTAGATATATATTATTATCTATGAGAATGCAATAGCACAGGTGTTCTTTCATTCAGGTGTAAATCCCCATGGAGAGAATTAGTCCTGAAGTCCTTCAAAGAAAAGGGAGAATCTGAGAATGGAGGGAAACTCTCTTACTATTTTACTTACCATCTTAAATCATATCACAGCCATACTTCCTCCCCACCCTTAAAAATCCAGTGGATAAACAGAAGATCTGGTATATCAAAGAGGCAGTAGCTGAACACAATCATTGCAGCTTTAAACTTGCACAGGCTTCCTTTCTATGCTGATAGCCTCCAAAGCTTCAGAGAGAGGCACAATGTTATCTTGACTGCTACTCTGAAAATTGAACGTGGCTTTTTCATACTGGCTTGATAGGAAAGAGTATAGCAGGTATGAGAAAGAGTCTTCCCACTCTGTTTTGAAAAAATTGCAACCAATCAAAATCAAGTTAATCCCTGTGGTGAGCCCTGAATCTTTGGAAACTGACATAATTCACATCAATTTTGTGTTCTGACTCGAGTAGGGAGGTAACTGTGCCTTCTCAGACTAGGCTGTGATCACAGTGATTATCTGAACTCTTCCGGGGGCCTAAGGACAATGACTAAGAAGGAAAAGCATACAAACAAGCAAACCAAAACATCTTTAAAGCAGAAAAGATTGGCATGTAATGACACAGTCTGATCAGAACAATACCAGCACAGCGACTAGAAAAAGGAGAGAGTCAACCACATTACAGAATAAATTTGCAGACCAAAAGAGGAAAAACTGCCCTTCTGGAAAAAAATATAAAACTCCCCAGGAAATGAGTAATTCATGGCTCCTTCTTTTTCCAGGGTAGTACCTTGAACTTTATGAACCTCATATTGTTGGAGCTGTGAGCAAAATCTTAAGCTTATTAAGGGTATCACTACATTTTAATACTGATTACTGGGAAAAAAAATGTAGAGCAGTGAAAAAGCCCAATTTTCTTCATAATGTGACCACTCATTAGTTAAATAAAATGTTTTGTGCTTTAAATTTGCTTTCCCACAAAAACTAAGGTCTCCTCATTTACTTTTGTCCTTTTCTTCATAAAGCATCTAAATATTTCCATTCTGGTAATGAAGAAACTGAGAAACAGAGACTTTTACAGAAGTACAACCATTTTGAATGTAGGTGTCTAGGCTGAGAACCCAAGCCCCCTCATTTCTAGTAAAACAGTCTATCCACTGGACCACGTAGTTGACACTGTGCACAGCTGCTATACAATGTCAGTTGGGGTTTTATTTTTCATTCGTTTGCACGCCATCTGTCCTGTGAGTAAAAAACAAGAAGCTATTTAAACATTCCTCTCCACTGATCTCTTTCCTTCCTTCCGTCCGCCAATAGGCTGCGGAGCAGAATGGTTTTGTAAATTACAGCTTACACAGATACATGGATATACATATAGCCGGAGACAATGCCACCTAAGAGTCCCACAACAACTTTAAAAAGAATGCCTTTTTCACCTTTTCCCAGAAAAATACTTTCAGGTTAGGAAAACAATCATGACATTCCTAATCTCCTGAGTAGGGAAGTTATTGAAGCCATTATATAATATCACGTTGTTATATATTTACTCATGGAGTATGTCCCTCTCCTTTTCTTCCCATACCCTCCCTTTCTCTTTTTCCTCCCTCTCTCCCTCTTTGTGTGTGTCTGTATATCTCTCTCCATTACTGTTCCTCTCCCTCTCAGTAGCTACATTTACTTTTTTGAGTCAATGAACTACACAAAAGACTGGCAAAAAAACCAGAAAACAGAAAACTTAAGTCACAGATATCTGTCCCCTTGCCACTGAAGCATATACCTGTAATCCCCAGGTAGCAAATACATCTGGTATTATACAGAAGCTGAGGTTAATCTTGGGCCTCAGTCAGACAAGCTCTGACCATTCTTCTTATGACAATTTGTATATCATAAGACCTGTCTGCATGTCTTCTCTTTCTGAAGAAGATTTAGGAATGAAGATGTTGACAAAGGAGATACATGCCCATGCCTTAGCACAGCCATCAGAGCAAATAGTTAAGATGAACACAGGCTCAGCTGTGGATACATGCTGCTTTTTGCTAAATCTTCCATAGGGCTGTAATTTAAAGCAAAAAACAGAGCAGTCATCTGTGGGTAAAATCTTACAGTAGTGCAGAAAGATCTGCCAGAGCCCATCTGTTGAAGTTCTTCATCATATGCTTTGGGTTTATGCTTTCTCCTGCTGTGCACAGGCAGCTCTCAGTAGTTTGAGGGAAAGCCAAGGACAACACCAGGCAGGTGCAAGGTACAAATCTTGATGAACACTAAACCTGGATTGGGTGAGCCCAGTGTATTGCAGGAGGAGGGTTTTCAAAATTTTCAGGTACTCAGCGAGTACTTTAAAGAGTAGGGGTAGATGGGTGCAGCCAAAAGGAAAATGGGTATAGTTGGGCGTTTCTAGAGAGGCTATGAGGGTGCTCTGACATGTCCATCCTGGACATCTCTTGGGAGCTATTGACATAAGAGATTTCCCTTTGTTTTAACAAGAGAATAAGTTTTCAGTACATCCTTATCCAAAAACTGTCTTCTACTTTTTAACTTGATCCCTGTTTTTTTGTTGAAAGTATGCAGCTTTTTCTGGATACCTGGAAAAAACTGGGTTTCTACAAGCTTTTTCGTTTAAAATGTGTTTGTGCTTACATTTAAAGGGGAGAAAAATGTTTCTACATGTTCTGAGTATGTTTAAATTTGTCCTCTTCTAAAAGACATTTATGTTGTATGCTCAAAAAAACTGGTATCGATCTATGCTTGATAGAGGTTTACATTACCAGTGACTGATTTTCAGGAAGCTGAACCCCTGCAGCTTCTATTGACTTGAACTGTCTCTCTGAGTAGTCAGAAGTCCTGTAAACTCTACTCCTGTGATATATTAGACCAGTGTATTTATAAAATTGGTCTTGTGATAAGAGGGAAAATAATATGTCATGCTCCTTGCTACATATCAAATCCTCATGACCCTTGATTTCCCTTAGGAATCATGTAATTCATGTTAACAGTTCTCACATATTCTTTGGCAGTGGGAATATGGAGTACCTCTTTGGTCTTCTGACTTCTAGCTTTTTGCTTCATTAAGGGGAAAGAAACCTTCTGGTTTTCTTCAAATATAGCATGATGTACACCAAACATATCTTTCAGCTATTGGTGTAAAACCCCCAGTACTAACAGGCAATGTCATTAATGTTGCTGTGAATTATCAGAAGATATTGCTTATTCCAGTTTATCACATTCACTTTTAACTGACTGTGTGATGTGCTGAATCTAAGAGAAATACCTGTTGCTAGTTGTTATGTAAACACTTTTTTACCTTTTGAACACATATTTTACTGTAATGTCCAGTATATAGGTTCAGATGTCTTCTGGCAAGCAGTTCCAATTTATTACAATAGAAACATTGCAAATGATGAGAACTTTTCAGAACTGGTAAAATATTTTGTAATTTTTTCTGGCTTTTACAAATACTCTTAGTTGTGAACAGCAGCCACCATGAACATTTAAAGGAAAGTGCTGGTTTTTTGTTGGATATTTTTCCCAGTACATTCTCCAACAACTTTATCTTCACGAAGTTATGTCAATACCTTCAGCCAAAACATAAGGCTTTCATCCAATTTGTATGCTGATCTCCAAAAAGAAAATTTTTGGCTGACAAGGAAGAGGATTTAGACTCTACAAACTTTGCTTGTCTGGAAAATTGTACTACGGGGAAACAGTCTAGACATGCAAACCCTTCTTGCCAGGACTGATTTTTCTTCCCAGGCTCTACATGTGGTCTTTTCCCTACTTCCCATTTTTGACTATTTAATCTTTCTTTCGTGTCGAGTGACTATGTGTAATTCTTTTTTGTCCATCTCCATCTTCCTCTGAGTATGGCATCTAGGACACCATGCCTTGTGCTATCAATCTCACTTTTTGAGAGCTTTTTTACAATATATTTGATCCTCTTCTTTCATTTCTAAATTAAATGGGCAAATTGATGTGTCTTCTTCATCTCCTTCAAGGGTGAATATACTGCAGAGGAAACCTCCCAAGATAAATTATAACTGAATCATTTCAGCTTAGCTGCTAGAGGTTTGGGTGGTCCTGTGGTTTGCAGGTCAAGATATTAGCACATCCTTGTGTGATAAGGGCTGCATAAACAGCTTCTCCCATTCTGTCCAGGGATGATTCATTTTACAGAGGGGAGGGGATGTTTCCGCAGCTGTCCTGCTGAGGGGATGTACAACAGAAAAGCCCATTTAATCACTCACCATGGGCACTTCCATGGAAGTCCTAAGAGTGGAAGTTTCAGGAGGGACATCTGAATCAGTGTGTCCCCTGGCTGCCCTGCCTATATTCCTTTTGCACTTGATGCTCTTTGGGGCCTGTGCTAGCACTTTCTAGTCTCTCAGGGTTATGGGTTGTAAGGGATTTCTGCAGCTGAAGGCCTTCTCAGGGAAAGATCCTTTCACTTCCAGCTCTCAGATGTTTGGCACAATCCCAAAAAGAGTATGGTTCCCCTGCTAATTAGTAGATGTTCAGATATTACAAGTCCTGTTTACTGTGTGCCCAATTCTTGATGAACCAATGAATACAAATGATGGCAAAAATACAGTGGAGATGTGACAGGGATAATTCCCTTGATGAAGACTTGACAGATACGTAAAGAACTTAAAACCATGAAATTTAAAATAATTAGGCTCTTTGATTAAACAAACAATCAATCAAATTGCTCTTTTATTTTGTTCTTATTTTTCAAAAATAGCACTTTTGAAACAGCAGCTTGTTCAGGGTGTCGTAGCCCTACCAATAGCATGCATAGAAGAGTGTTTCAATAGGGCTAGTTCTTGCAATATTGCAATTGAAAGGCCACAAATTTTAAAGACTGACGAAGAAATTATCATTAAAAAGCACAATGAAGCTTAGGCTACTAACAAATTTCAAGGTGACAGTGCCAAATCTTTACCTTCTTCCAGCTCTTTGTTTTTCTGTTCATTCCACATCACAGACCGACTGTGGCAATATTGAATGAGTTAAGCCAGAGCTCATACAGAAGTGAATGAACTACAATCTACAGCTCGTGGGTCATCCGCCCTCTAAATCCCATGATCTGCTTTTAAGCATAGATAAATAGAGGAGAGAAAAACTGAGGACAATTCTCTTGTAACAGCGTTCCTTCCATCACAAGGACAAAAACAGAGATAGAATCAACACTGCTTTTAGAAGGCACGGAATGCTAATAACTTATTGCTAACTTTTGGGTCGCTGATGGAAAAAGTAGTGACTATGTGATTTATTTATAATTTTGACAGAGACTTCCGGGGCTATAGTCTATGTTAACTATGACCTGTGGCTTCTGTTCTCTTCAGAGTGAGCCTCCTACAAAAGGAAATTTGTGACTGTGAGGAATCTGCCTAGGAGCCATGAGTCTTTAGAGGTAAGTCTTCCTTTGTATGCTTTTATAAGGAAAGCTGAAAATTTGGTCCTTAACAAAAGCTCCATCCCGTTCCAAAGCAATTTCTTAGGCACACAGACTGTGTGTGAAGCTGACTCTGGTTTCAGTGAATTCTTTTTCTTGCAGAAACATAAACAAACTGTAGGATCAGGTTGCTGATCTTAAAGCAACTATTCATTTTCACTTTGAAAATACTCTATTTTACTTTGTTAAATTCTATACTTGAAATGTTTGTGCAACTGATCTCTAAAACAAAAACGGAAATCACAGCCTCTGTGATGATAGAAAGCGTGGAGGGCTCAGAGCAAAAATACTGTATGAAATGGGAGGAGTACTTTGACTCAGAGAGCCATTTCCCCAACTCCATAGTGCCCCAAAAAGACAAACTTATCAATGGGAAACTAGACATGCTGGGAGCCATGAACTTTCCCATTTAGCACAAAAACAAGGGGTGTCACTTTTTCATGCTGTGTGAACAGCACAGAAAAAAGTAAGGAAGGACTACAGCCACTATCATAATGATGTTTATAGCAGAAAACCTTTGCAACTTTATGATCAGACACACAGGTAACAATGATAATTCAGTCATCTCTTTAGCTGTGAACTTTAATCAAGTCTTGTGTGATCAGATCTAGGATTTGAATCACGTCACTGAGAGAATGCAGACAAGATACAACCTGTTTCTGGTGTTAGAGATTTCTGATTAGGTTACATTATTATGATCCCTGTAGGACCAAGCTTTCACACCTGACTAGATCTGACAGTCTTCCAGGCAGACCATATATCCTTCAAGAAAAAGAGACAGCCTTGTGGCTATGACAAAGTAGTACTGCCCTGGGGGAGTTCTGCAGATCCAGATCCACAGAAAGTTATGTGTTCAGCCAGGTATACAGTAGCTCACGCAGGGGATTAAACTGCATATTGCTTTAGTGCCAAGTTTACTGAAAATATTGGAAAAGTTATTATAATTGGAGAAATAGCACTCTTCTGGTGTGTACCCTCCTTCCTTGCATCATTTTTTGTTTTGGAAGGTCATTTGCTTCCCATTTTGTCTTTCTGCTGTCTTTGCACTACCTGAACGGGTGATGACTAGAGCATGTCCTCCCTGTTTTCTTATGCCCGTGTCAGATTTTATAGCCACTAGTTAAAAAAACTGCAAAGAAGCCTTAAAATAATGATCAAACATAAGAGGAAATACTTATTCCTGTGAATGAATAGTGGGGGTGAAAAACTGATCTTTCCACTATGACCTTTTTTCCCATTGGAATCTTCAGAGATTTCTGCAAAGACCTGTGATTTTTGGAAGTACAAATCTTTCCTAGTCAACTTGGATTGAAAAAATGCTATTTTAAAAAATCCCAGATAATTATAAAAATGTGACTGTTCTGTAAGCATTTCTAAAACAATGTTCACTAGTTCTGACAGTGTTTTCATCTCTAAATGCTGGGCGTGCTTTCAGGGCAAAGTAGAGTAAGCAAGGCTATAGCCTGCAGGGGCTGCTGTCATGCAAGAATAATTATACTAGGATGGAACAAACAATCAAACTGTAAGGACAGATGTTGTTTGGTTTTGTTTTATGTTAAGGGCTAAGTTTATGTTCCACATTAACAGAAACAGTATCTTTTTGTGGAAGTCTTGGGATACTTTCCAGAACTGATTAAGAACTAAGGCATATACTTTTCAACATGTTGGGATCTCCTATCTGAGAGGATGTCCTGTTTACATTTTGTGCTTTAGCTAAGTAAGTATGCTGCATAAGTGCTCCAGAAATGAGGTGAAATATAAGAGGGAAAGATGGCTCAAAATGGATTTTCACACAGGTTTGAAAAATGACACTTGCATGACCTCTGTCATCAAACCATTTGGGATTAGTCCTACAAAGGTATATTTTTAATGAGAATAGGCACTCAGAAGGCACAGACCTTGACATGCATGGAATGTATTTTAGGGGGTTTAAAACTTTTTTCTTCTTCTTTTCGGAAAGAAAATAGAGAGCAACTGATAATGTGGCTCAAAGCCAGTCTCATTTTATGAAGTGACCTGTGTAGGTAACCAAACACTGATGAATCTAAAACTAGCATAAAGCAGCATTTAGGAATAAAACTAATACAGCAAAAGCAATAGTTGCTCAGTTTTATCAGCCCTTTATCATTTAAAGTCTTTGTGAGAATGGCACACAGTACTTACATTATGTTACATGAAAGGCCACAGAAAATCAAATTCACTTTTTTAAGGTTGGAATTAATTTTTTTGCATGGGAGTAGATTTTTTTTTTTTTTTTTTGGTGGAGAGCTGAAACTTGTAATGAAATTGGAAGACAAAGTGGCAAATTCCAAAGCCAAAATAATTTCAATTTTAAACATAGGCAAAACATAGCAGACTAATGGGAAACTACCTAAAGGAATATAATAGTAAATATCATATGTAGTGCTTCTGCACACCCACAGCTTAACTGCTGTCAAGTTTTGGTACAATTCCAGGAAAAGGAAAAAAATTTAAGGCACAGTTTGATAAAGTGTTAATTTTTAAATGTGTATAGGGAGTTTTTCAACCCTGTCCAAAGGATACTGATGGGCACACTTCTGTTCTCACTGTGACCTCCTGAAGCTAACTAAAATTAACAAATCTTCATTTCACCATCCGGGACTAACCCTCTCTCTGTATGTAGATGTATAGATGCAAATCTTTGAAGAATTTTTTATATTAGGAATGATATCCAGGGCCAAAGGCTGAAATTGTTATCCATCTGGGTTTCCACTTGACCTGATGCTTCTTTACATTCTCTACTATTTTAGTAGTATAGTATCTTAAAAGTCCTTGTGTACAATTGCATGCAAAATGAAGTCCATTGACGTGAAACAGTTTGAGGTCTGAATAATATAAAAAAAGACTTTTCCTGGGAATGTTCCCAAAAGAATAGGTGATGGAACTGCTTCAAATAATAACTTCAGTGCATCTATTATACACAAAGAACCTTCCTAACACGAGGTTCACATTTATTTCTAATCAAAAATTTTAGAAATCTTGATCCCTCTCTCTGAGCCTTTATGTGGAACTTATCATCCTTGCTTCTGAGAAAATGAGAATAGTTCATTGTATATACTATGAGGTCTGCCAGTATTATCTCTGAAATACGGGAACTAGTGGTATAATAAAATGTACTGCAGAACTCTGAAGCCCTTGGTTCTATATTTACATCTCTGAACAAGCTCACTTTGACTCATAGCTCCTTAATTAGAGGCATAGTCGTTTTTCTTTTCTGTAGGGCATTTTTTTACCCTCACAATACAAGCATACATTTGGTAACTAATACCAGCAATTAGCCTCATCTGCTATGTAAATGAGTGTAATTGCAATTAAATACTTTAGTGGGCCCGAAGGGAAAACATGCAATCATTACAAAGTAAGTAGGAGTACATGGTAAAAGGACTTTTAGGAATGCTAGAAGTGTTTTTTTCCCTGTAGTGTCTATGGTCCTTTCCATTATTATTATTTCTTCAGGAGTTTAGAACCTGGTTCAAAGGATAATTTTTCTCTCTTTCATTGAGAGCTGTGAAAACCACAGAATAAACAATGACATATTTTATGAAGAAAAGAGAAATTATCTCCAGGGTGTTCACAGGATTTTGTACTTTGTGGTGAACATCTGAGCATCACAACACAGGATACGAAAAACAACACTGGGAAGTTTCTGGATTGGGTTTATCGTCAAAGATTTGCTGAAATCAATGGCTATGACAGTTTTACACTAACTAAATAACTGTGTCACTGAATATGTCTACATTATTCTCTGTCTTCCACAAGAGCTGTCGCTAGCATACTGTAGGCAGCCTGTCTGGATGGTATTTGATGGTATGCTAAACACAGCACAGAAATACCAGCATCATACTGCTGAGCTTGGCCTCAGTGTTTGAACTAACTGGAAATCAAATTTTGAGCATGTCCTCCTAAAAGCTAGTAGGGATGCATTGCCAGATATAACTCAATAGTATAAGTATGATTCAAAATTCTCATTTGCATAAGGTTTATATATGATTTTTCTTCTGTGTCAATAAGCTTCCAGTGCAAAATGTGCCCTTTGAAATTTAATTACATATCTCTAATTTCTTCTATTAGTTCATGGAAGGTAATGTAACTATCTGTTAAACTTGGGTTGCCTGTAATTTCTTAAAGAATTGCAATGAAGCATATGTATTTGTTGTGTGCAAATACCTGTAGAGTGGAGGAAGCCTGGCCAGAACATTATAGAAATTATTCATCTCCTAAGCAGAGTTTCACTGCCTTTTCTTATCACTGAGTTACTCATTCTGGCATCAAAAGTTCTAAGGGTACCCAGAGCGATTTCCATGAGCTTTAATTTTACCACTACATTTAAAAAAGAAAATTAAAATTTTGCTAATAAAATTTTGAGCTGCTATTTTGTTAATAAATTATGGGTTAAATTTTCACCAAATTTAAGCCTAGTAGACGCTCATCCTTCTTATTGCATCTTGAAAAGATGACCGGGAAGGAGTTAAAACTCATTTTTATCTGAAAAATATCATAGACAATAAATATTCCTGTAGGTGCTGCTCCCTAGGGGAGGGTGGCCAGCAGCCCAAGATGACAGCAAGGCCAGCAGAGGCAGTAGCAGCCTCAATGACAAGGGTCTGTCCAGCAGCACCAGAGTGAGGGAACCACTCATGGACCAAGGATACCAAGTTCACTGTCATAGTCATGAGTTGTGCCTGAGGTCAGGATCAGAATCCACATCCACAGCGTGCAGATCGATGGCTCCAACGCAGTCCTGTCATGGACCACGTATGACAGCGCACTCTTGGATCCATCTCCCAGCCAAATGGGCCAGGAACTCCTGCTGCAGCTTCTTCCAGCTGGTTCTCAAAGATCTTCAGGGCCTTCTGGGGCTTCTGAGACTGATCTTTCAGAAAGCTGACCTGGAGGGCACTAACCGCAATCCCAGGAAGGTTTTGGCTCTGACAGTCTGCAAGACAGAATTGTTTACTATACCTAGGAGAATGGTCAAGACCATTTTGTTTAGGAAAAGTATCAGTAAAATAGTGAGAATACACCACCTGAAATAAAGGCTAGGCAAGACAGAAACAAGCTATCAAGAACAGAAGTACCTTTCAATAGAAATAGGTGGTGTCTGAGTTTATCAGTTGTTGAGACATGTTGTGCACAGGAATCAAAGTTCTGTTGGATTATTTATCCACTGCTTCATTGAATTTTTTTCTCTGTAATATATGAAGTAATTTATTTTTCTGTCAGACAAGGTAGTTGTTTGGGCGTATCCATCTCTTAGGATGACTTCAAACACTAAGTGCAGTGCAAGTCTCATTAGTTGCACTTACTAGGAAAAAGACATTAAAGGAAAACATTGTTTCTAAAGTAGTGTTCCCAAGTTCCCATAAACTGCTTAGTGTGATTCAGGAATGTAGGGGGAAATACACTAATTGACAGGGGTATCCTTTGAATAATATCTTTCTTATGTAACTGAGGGCACACATAATTGGTGACCAAAATACTGCTGTTGATGTTAAAGTTTGCATAGGTGGTGGAGAAATCTCTCTCCAGTAAAATATTATTTCTTAAATTCAAAGGTATTTTATTTGGTAAACTTTGAAGATTATAACCTTCGTGCATACCAGTTTTACTCCAACCTTCACAAGAAGTTGTGGGTTTTGTTCATTATCTAGAACTAAAGAAAAAGTAGTTACGGGGCATTTGGTGGTATGGGCTTTCCAGAATCACTACTATAATAATTGTGGTTAGGTTGTTTATTTTATCTCTTCCACTTAGAAATTAATTTAATATCTTATGATCATGGTAAAGTGATTGCTGAGATTTCTTCCATTGTTGTTGAATAGAAGCCAGTTTATGTTGATCTCAAGTCCTGTCAAATAATGAATTATTGCATATTTTACCAAAATATCTGAATTTTGACCATTGAGGGTGGCTGTCACTGTAGAAGCTGACTTTAAACTCATTTATTGATATCTCAGTCAAGAACTATTCTTTGTTGAGAATTAGTCTCCCAAGGTATCCTATATTCCACATAAGAGATTTTGGAACACTCCATATCTTTTAAGATGAACATGTTGATTAAAGACAGAGTTTCACAATTCAGTATGCAACACTCTATACTATTCTAGATAGTAGGAGCAGAATGTGCTTAGCAGAGCAATATATACACTTTTAAGAACAAAATATTTAGTTAGACTCATAGCAGAGGTTTCAAGACACTAAAATGAAATTCAGAAAAGTAGCAGTCTGTTTTTAGGACTTGGAACTCAGAAGGGGTTAAAGACAGGTTAAGGTTCACCATATTGCTTTGATGACTATCATTAGAAATTGTTTTCTATTCCAGGGACCTTTGAATTTAAGATCTTCCTCTCTTTAATGTTATGCTAATTGCAGGCAAAACACATCTTTATAATTGAGCATTCTCTATGTTCTCTATGAAATTTTAGTTTTTGTAATGGTGAAGAAGTTAAAAATTAAAATTGAGTGTTATTGGTTTGGGTCTGTGGAACATAATTTAAAGGAGCTGGAGTTCAAGCCACAGCTTAGATTGTAAGTTTTAGGAAAGGATTTGCAGAGAAATGTCAGCTATAAGCCCAGTGCTTAACACGTGTCTGGTCTGTGTGAACTTGCATTCACCTTAGACCTATGGAGCACAAACTTTTTCTTCCAGCCAGCTGCAATAGTCAGCCTGTTTGTAACCTCCTTGTAAGTGGAATTGTTTCAGCCTTTCCCCTGCCGACAGCAAAACATAAACATGAGGGACATTAAAATGGAAACAGGATCCTGGTCCTTTCTGTTTCTCAGTTTTACTTAGTAGTGACCTTTAACCCTCATTAAGATACTTTAGAAAGTTTAGGACTCCTTTTTTGTATAGCTCATTGTGGGAATATTTAGGTTTGTTGTGTTGTTTTCATCTTAAAAAATATTGAAATGCCTTTGGGCAGTTGTAAAAAACATAAATCCCCACATTTACTTATTCTAAAAAAGATATCTGTAGACAATATTTCACAGCAAATGCTCTGGTCACTGGAGCCATCCCATAGTTACAAGGCAAACATTGACACTCAAATTTTACTCAAGAGGAGTATCAAAGTTTTGTCCAGGGCAAAGCATACATTTGTATACACACTAATGGATACTAGCCCTAAAGCACATATTAATGTTCATAAAATATCAGATATAATTGTTTTGTCTATGAAAATATAACTTAGCTTCATGAATACAAAACTGTGTGTTGGAATTAAACTGTTTGCAATGTGTCTCAATGACTAGCTATGTCCTTTGATTTGTTTGGCTTAGAAGATTCCTGACCTCTTGACAAATATGTGCATGCCTTTAGAAACACACAGAAATGCACTAAACATAAGACTCCTTTTTAAAAATTCTGCCCAAGGAAGTTTGAATATCTGAGGTCAGCAATTTCTAATGTTTCCATGGAGAATTCTTTCCCTTCAGTTAAAAAATTAATCATGCTTCCTCTGATGCAAATATGTGGAAGAGGAGCTATATTGACATATTTGTGACTTCTTTACCCAGAAAAAATGAAGAGTGCCACCAAGAGATGGCCAAAAAATTAGTTCTTGATGGCACTGTCTGCCTCATTGATCTATTTTTGTATGTAAAATATAGCAGAAGAATAGGTGTTACTTGCATGTTTTCAGAAACTGCATTTAGGTACCCACTTATGAAATGAAATTATGTCATCAGAAAGGAAAATATTAAAAAATTTTCTTTGACTTTTGGAAAACACCTTCCCAGGGGATTATTTCTTCACCATATTTCTTCTAGTTAAACAGCTAGGGAATTTATTTCTCTTTGTCATTCTCTGGAATTCTGAATTATCACTCTATTTTTAAATTCAGCTAAAAATCTAATTTTAAAAAATGTATTTTATGCTACATTTTCAGAAAAGCAATTGTATTAAAAACATCTCCCTGCAGTCTTTGATTTGATTTACTTTATTTCCCAGTTATTTTTCCTTTCCTCTTTATTATTTTTCTTGCTATTGCTAAAATCAACAAAATAAGTAGTACAAAAAGAGAGAACTGTGAAAAAAAATGTGCAAAAAATTCAAAACATCTTGGATTTTCCTTTTATATATCCAATGGAGAGATTGTTCCATATTCCCTTTCAAAACAAGCTTTTTAAAGGATTCTTCTATGTCAAGGTAAAATACTTAATTTTCCTAATATCTAAGACTGTAGGGTTCTTCTGACAGATGCTGTGCTTTTTCAGTTGAATTTTGGTAATATTTTTTGTGGTGTTGAAAATTCTCCTCATTTTTGACAGTATGTTTGAACAGCTAAATGCTTTATTGCTAAAAATGCTTCCAACTCCATCTTGAGACCTTTTGGTTTCAGTACCTACTTATTAGCTCTTATATTTATCTTATTTAATGTGATTAAATGAAGGCAAAACACATTATGCCATATCTTTTATTCTGAGATTCAAATTGTTTGGAGATTTAATCTGATTCATTTCCTCTGCTTCTTTTAAGGAGGTAAAACAACAGTCTTCATTCAGCAATGATTACAGTGAAATCTGGGGTGACTTTGACCCTATCTCTCTAAATTTGCAAAGTTAACCAGTTTCTGTTAAGTATCTACTGGAAACTGATGTTCTTTGTCTGCAGTTACCTTTTTTTTCACTAGTGAGGTACAGCCTTCCAGATTTAGTATGGATCATTGTGATCCATAAATTTTATGTAAATTAATGGTAACATTTTCACTTTTGTCTACTAATATTTGATGGCAAAAATGTAATTCTTCATCAGTGATTTTAGAGATTTTAGCTAGTTCAGAAAAGAAAAATCAAAAATCTTGTGCAATGATACCTTTTAAAAAGTGACCTTGTCAAAGTGAGGCATTCTGACTTCAATAAATTCAGAGTTAGTTGGTCCCACAGGTAATGCTGGAACATATAATGTTAGCTATTATAAGAATACTTTGCAAAAGTAGTTTAAAAAAACCTAAAAAGAAAACCATTTATGCTGTACTTGTTTGTAAAAAAAAAAAAGGAAGACTTTACCTTTATATTAAGTAACCATTTATGAGGTCATTTTTGGAGTGTACTGTTACATAAAACATGAGGTCAGCAAGTAAAGGTAATTAAATTTTAGTAGGAGCAAGAGTCACCAAAAGGTTTTTGCTTTCATCCTACCCAGTCTAAAATACCCATAGAAAACATCATTAATATCCTTGGAATTGTTAATTATTTCAACATGAATAGAAGTATCAGTGCTGCTAGCTTAATTTAGTGCCCTCCTGGAGATTCCTGAAGAATGTATGATGACTTTTATTATTGTGTATATTCAGGAACAACAAAGCATCAAGAAAATCAACCTAAACGTGGAAATACAGTTCAGAGGAAGCACCTGTTTTTATCCTGAATGAGGATTTTTTTCTGGAAATTTTCCATCAGAAAGTGCAATTCAAGTAATTTCAAGTAATTTCAGAGGAACAAACCTTTTTCCCTTAAGTTTTCTCGCACAGAAGCCGATATTTTTCTCTTTTACTCTTTCAGTTAAAACTACTTATTTAAAAATTTAATCACTTTTCTGTGTATCAGAGAAAATAGTATTTCCAATTTAATATTACACTGTTTTTGTATTAATGACAAACCCCAATTTTATAAAAAAAAAAATTTTAATGATCCTGGATTGGGATTTTATTTCCCAATAAAAATTTTAAAATTTAGGGGTTTTGAGGAAAATTTGAAGCAGAAAAAAAATCAAAACCCTGCATATGAAATCCCAGTGTTTTCCTTTAAGCTTATTGATTATTCTTCTACCAGCATCATTCAGTATTTCACTATCCAGTACAGGACCACTTACAGTCTTAAAAAATAGGTGTTCTAGATTTACAGTAACACACAGCACATGTAAGGCTTGTGAAACATTTTATTTCATGGAAGTGTGCATTGGCACTTCTAAAGTTTAACTGAGCTGAAAAATTAAGTTTCGTTTTCAGTCTCTAATCTAACTGTATTTCTCAGAAAATAATATTCTTCGTTTTCTTCCTCAGAATAACCTTTAATGTTCAGGAGAAAATTCAATGTTGGCAATTATATCTTTGATATATCTAAGTCTCTATCTGCTATCTTAGAGCAAAAAGATTTTCTCTCCAATGGAGTTTTAACTTTCAAAGAGGTGATGTTTAAGAAGGCAACAAACCATGTGCAAACCTGTTCTGACAATTAGATTTAAAAAACAATGGTGATTTAGCAGATGTACAGTGTGGTATAGGAGGAGTTTTTAAAAATATATTTTAACAGATAGAAATTATAATTTTTAATTAATGTGGTGGCTAATAAATGTTTCTTTGTTCTGGTTTTACTGTAGTAGATCTAGCTCCATAAATTGAGAGTGAGCTCTGGGCTTGTTTCTGTTAGGTTGAGAACTGTACTGTGAAAAGAGAGATTTTATTTCTCTGTTTTGTTTGTGTTCTGATTTGAAAAACTTCAAGCAGCCAATGGTTTCAATAAAGATTTTCCCCCAATCTGCAAATAGAATTCCCAATAAGCATGATGAAGAATCTCATTGTAAGGATTTTATTTGTCCTCATTTAATGTTTGCGTAAAAATAAACATCGACCATGCTAGATTTCAGAAGAAATGACAGGATACCCTAACCATCTTCAGAGAAAGTGACTATTTATCTAGTTTCTCTATATGCTCTCTCTTAGCACTTCAGAATTTTTGAGCTGATGGGTTTCCACTGTGGACTTGAAACACGTTAAGTATTTATAGAAGATATTTATTGAATTCCCAGCGTATCTCAGTAAGAGGAGAAGAAAGTGCTTTGAATTCCGGTGCAACCCCTGATCTGATCCTTTTCCCTAATATTCCTCAGATCACTCCTTGCCACCCACACATACTGTGTTGCTTAGTAATTTCAGGTTGTTTGAAATTCCTATTGCTGTGAAAAGTACACATGTCTGTCTTGCAGGTATTGCCTCCTCTGGCCCTGTGACTAGACTGGAGTTTAATGCAGAGAGGTCAAGAGTGGCAAGATATGTATACCATTGCACACCCTTTCAGTGTGTCCTTTAAAAAGATTGCATAACATTCAATTTTCCTTTTTTTTGGTAAAAATAGCTAATAGTTCACCATCAGTGACTAGCAAGGTCCTTGTTCCATAAAGCTGCTAATGTCAAGTGGAAAACACAAAACAAATTAATTCTGCATCTTTTAAATAGAAAATGCAACCGAAGTTATGAAAATAACACTTTCAATATAAATTAGTGTAAGTAATCTCAATAGAAGACAGGTGTTTTTTGACCAGCTTCCTCTTATTTGGCACATGGGAATACTTTTCAGTCATGAGAAGCATGGGAGCATCCTTCTCCATAACTGTACAGTAAGCATGAGGAATTTCAGGTTACTGCGCATGTAATGTGAGCAGCTAAACTGGTAACACATTTTCATGATTGTACATTGTGATGATGACTGGACAAGTATTTTGTGATTTGATACTGCTTCTGGCAAAGTGAATGAATGCCAAGATTGCCAGAGCATCAAAGGAAACATTTTTAATTTAAGTATGCATGCTGAGATGCAGCTGTGCCAATACATGCATATTTATTGGATCTGGCCAGGAGGCAAATGCACAGCTAATTAAACCATAGTAGGGCTGGCAAAGGTTTGATTCTAAAGGCCTGGGATGTTGAAGACTTAGCTGAGATGATCCTGGTGGATATAGAAGCAATTTTAAAATAAAATAACCCCAGGCAATGCTAAACTTGGACACTGATAACCTGGTAGTTAGTTTTCAAGGGGATCAGGATACTTTCTAGCAATAGGAAAGGCTCAAGAAAATAATATTTATACTATTTCCATACAATTCCATGGTTTTGTTTGGGTAGCTACTGGATGTTGCATCAGGATGCCATGACCAAGGTGAGCTTAGGAAATAGATTAGCTCATACTTTGGTGAGTTGAATTATAAACAGGACACCTATATCTTCCCAGGTGCTAGTAAACCTCTTCACGAAAGTTTCTTCTCATTTACCAGCACATACCAGATAATCCAGTCTCAGAAATTCCCCTTCTATGGAAGTTTAGGTACAGTAGATTTTCTAACTATTCACTACTCTGTGAAAGTTTTGCAAGAAGATGTGAAGTATGTTGGTTTTGGTTTCTGAAAGGAATGTTTGTGCCCTAGGAACTGCACTGAGACGCTGCTTACCCCTGGGTAGCTCAATGGCTGACTCTCAGCCTGCATTGGACTTCTGGGCCAAATTTTACACAAGTGAAAATTGCATTAAAATAATTTATTTATTGTAATTTACATTAAGTTTGAACCTTTATTATTCCATGGAAAAACATCACATTAAAAAAGAGAATTTATAATTTTTCATAATCCCAGGTAGGCAGCATCACCAGCCTCAGGCTTTAAAAGAGTCTGTTCTCATATTCTTCCTAATCACAAGACTGACTTAAAATTCATGAAGTTTAAAAATAAATGTATAAAAATAAAGTTTTATTATTATTAGTGTGTTGACATTTCAGCCTTAGGGTACACATTTTTAAGGGAGGCAAGTGATAGATTGACCATGGAGGCAAGTGATAGATTTTAAAAAATTAGTGAATGAAAACTGAATTTAGAAACTGACATAACAATATGACTGTAGAAGCAGAAGTTATAAGAAATGCGTAAAATCTTTCAATACAGACAGTAAAATCCAGACAACTGCAGCAGGTACCCATTTGATTGGGATATTTCACCCCTTCTCATGGGATCTTATTCTACCTCTTCTTCCATGAGTACAGTTAGTAAATTGGTCATTGAATTTTTTTTCCCCCTTGAGCAGGCTGTAGGGAAGTGTCCTATCTACTCCCCAACAGACTGTGTTCAGATCAGCTTACTGCCTTGGAATGTAACTGAGAGAAGGAAGGGAGGAGACAGGAAGAAATAGCTGAACATAAATTAAATAAACAAACAAATTCTGTAGCCTACTATAACCAAACCAAGACTGAGCATGATTTGTTCCTTCTGCTTTCTATGTGAGTTGTGAGGGGATTTTAAATTTTTTTTTAACCTTACAGCATAATATGTGTAGTCTAGCAAACAGCTACTTTTCACAATGAGTTATTCTGAACAAATTGTTGATTAACCAGAGAAAATCAAACTCTGAGAACCAGTATCATTCCTTCTGAGTCACAGACTCCCAGCTTGTTTATTTAGTGTCACCCATAGTCTGTCATGGCTGACCTAAAACTATCAGAAACAGCCTCAACTGCAGCCAAGCATAAACAAAAATCTGAACTGAAGGTGCAAGGGGACTCCCATTCTAAAGATAAGATCTATTGCTGTAATAGCCCTTGATTATGATGACCAAATTAAAAAAAAAAAAAAAGAAAAAAGAAAGAGAAAAGACCAAACGGCAAATACACAGGCAGATTTTTGTTTATTTGTACATGGAGGGAGGGAAAGAAATCATTTACAGAGAGGAAGACATATAGGGAATAGGGTTTCATTACATGTCAGTGTTTCTCCACAGTTTATAAAACATGATTTTGTGAAACTAAAGGTTTGCTTGTGGTCGTTTCTGTTTGCTTAATGACATTTTGTAAAGTGATAAAAATCACATGGAGATAGCAGAGAGAGAAAGGGAATCTGCCAGATGGTTATCTGTTGGTAGAGTGTTTTTCACCCTTCCTTCCACCTACAGCACAGAAGCCCTGGTTTTACACTGAAGACAGATTTGCATTAGAAGACACCACATATGAATAAAAGTCTCATTTATTATGCTTCAGGTGTGTGAAAGATTTGTAAATTGCTGGTGACACAGGTAATGGAGGTGACTCATGTGTGACAAAAGCTGACTACTTATTTAAAATATGTGATTTTCAGACAAATTTCTGTTTTCATTGTAATCAGTTACCCTGAATTCATAGGGGTTTCTTTAAAAATAAGGAAAATTAAATAAGATTTAAACACAAACTTTGAACAGCCTGATGTATAACCACTGCTACTGTTGTGGGAAAAACTCGTACTCCTCTGCAGTCCTGCCAAGGGCTTGGTCACTTGGCCATTTTAAAGGTCAGTTCCTGTCTTTAGCTTAATGCTCAGTGTGTTACAAGGTTTCATTCCTTATTGTGAAGGTAAATTAAATCTTCAAAGCTCAAAACTTCAGTGGGGGTAGTTGTGGGAGTTTGTGCTTTAGAAGAAGTAGTCTGCACTTTTATTGACATTTACTGAACAGATTAAAGGAGGGAAGAACAGTAATGAGATGACTCTACTAGTGGTTTTTTTTTTTTCAAAATGTGTAAATTCAAAGATCTATTAAAAAATAGATGTCCTGAGAAAATTTATGAATATGCATATTTCAGAAATTATTTTGATTTGACCCATATTTCTTAAAAACTCATGAAAATTTAAGACCATTTTTTTTTGCAATTAACAAAACATTAGACATGTTATGGCTCAATTCTTCCATATTTCCTCTCTATCTTTCTTTATTAATTTCATTATTTTTTCAATCAAACTGCATTGACTATTCAGTAGCATCAATGGTCTATTCAATGGCAGCTCTTAGACCCTTAGGATGTACCCAAATGCTAGTCATGCATCATAGCTTCTCACATATTAGCAAAAAAACTGTTTGAGAACTGCAGAGCAACGTTAACTTTCACTTGTAATCCAGCCTAACAATTCTTGTGTGTTAGTTCAGTCTGTCACCACTTTGGCACAGGGAATAACTATCTATCTGACCTTTTTATTTGACTGGAAAGAGCTGCATTGTTCTGTGTCCTGTATAGGAGAAATGCACAGAGTATTGGGAGCTTAGGCATATTGATTAGAAAGCAAACAAACAACCCCTCCCCTTTATTTGGTTTTAAAATTAATAAAAAATCTGCTTGGAGCTAATGTGAGGTATATCATATTTACTTTTTAATTATTCCTCTCTTTTCTTGCCCTGCAAAGGATATATCTTGATTCAGGCCTTCACAACAAAATGCATTTGGAAATCCTGGTCTTAAAAGAAATCCAACCAACCAAAAAACCAACATAAACAAACAAACAAGCAAACAAAAGTGGATATGGGGAAGACATCAAAGACTAGTATTTCATGGAAATTTCAAATTCACGTTTTGTAATCTCCTAGCCAGGAAGAACTCTGGAAAAGTCCCTTAATGTAAAACCAGCATGCATGTGTGAAGAATGTATGCCCAGAAACACATTCTTCATAAAAGGAGCTTAAGAGGAATGTATTATGGAAGTGTTGAGCGCTCATCTGTTCTTATTTCTTTAATTATAGGGGAAAATACAATTTTGAGAAAAGCCATGTGGAATTTGTCGCTTATGTTTGTGTACTCAAAATGAAACATTCTTTATGGTTGTCATGGTAGACACTGTTATTTGGGTCTGCTGTGACTGTCCAATGTTCATCTGCTGACAAGGAAAATGTCTTCTTGAAATTGTGTGGGTTTTATTGACCCAGATATAGATCTTGACTACTTTTGGTGGGTTAAATAAGGAAAAAGGAATTCTCTCTGGTAAAGAAACCTCTGTTAGTCTGATATGAGGATCTCTAAGTGTCTGCAAGCTGGCTGAAGGAATACATTGCTTCCCCCAGGGTGACATTACACCTTGACTGGCAGCAGTTTAGCCCAGACTAGCAGTTTTTTGCACCAATCTGTCTTCCTGGTTGCTGACCAGGGCCCAGTTTGGCTGTAGATTTGAGTATTCTGTTGAAAGCCAAAGCTTAAGAAGAATTTAGATACCAAGGTGCTTAGCATGAATACGTGCACTTTAATAAGTTGGCTGCAGAGAGGCAAATGCTTTGTGAGGGTAAAATGTCATTGCTATGGTTTTCCATAGGAGGAAATGTTAACCTTTGCTCTTCTAGCACTTGCTGCTTCTGGCACTTTTTTCTCAATAAGGACTTTTGTGAAGCTAGGAAAGATCCTGGAAGGAGAAGGAATCAGAACACATGCAAAGCTCAGCACAGAGGTGAAACATAAGCTTTCAGCAGCACAGAGCCACAGTTCTGTACTGTGGCTGAAAGTTGTTCACCCTTAAAAGCTTTTCAGTGGTCAGGCTGAAATATGTATCTTGGTGAGTAACTAGTGAACAAGTGTCAGCAGCAGTAAAAATGCCAACACATTTCACAATTCTTTTGGCTTTCCTAACACAGGCAAGCATGTTTACTGAGGTTTATTTTGCCAACGTACTAAATTGATAATGCTGTGAATACCACATAACTATATGTTTGCTACTGACTCCATACCATTATTTATTCCAAAGCCTCAGAGTCAGTTCTTGTTTGGAATTAACTTGGGATAGCTGATGAATAACTATGCCCTGCCATTTGTCAGTATATATAGTATCCTACAGCTTTTATAAATATATTTAGAATTACTTTATTTCACTATTTAGTGATTTAATTCTCCTACTTACAAAGTATAATTTCTTTTAGCCAGTCTAGTAGCCAGTGAATACACATGCTGAGTGTATTCTTTAACAATGTCAAAAAATCACTATTATCTATGATTTTCAAATGGTGATTTGCAAAGAATATGTTGTCCACAAAGGCAGTGGCTCGTCAGCTTTTGTTGCTGCTTCTCCTTGTTTACCTCTGCCTCATTGCAAAAAGAAGTAAAAGTACAACATTTAAATGGTGCTCTTCTTTTTAGCAAGTAATTGTTGGAATTGCCATGGACAATAAAACAATTGCCATGGACAGTAAAACAATTGCAAATGAAAAAGGAAGGAGCCCATGATAGAATCTCTTCATTAAGATAGATATTACAAGATACCATGTCTGATTTCAACAACATTTTCTTTATAAAATCAAGTTTCTCAGACACTGGAAATATAAGACAACTGTGTAATATTATTTACTTTGTATTGGAGCCTCTTTCTCTTTACTCACTCATTAAAGTATATAGAGAGAATCCGACTAAATTTTGGTTCATAGTATTTGGGTAAGTCTTAAAAATGGTAAAACTTTGTGTTAGTTTATCTGCATTTAGTTTTAGTTCAATCTGTGTTTAGTTTTACTGTGGCAAACACAGTAAACACATGATTATATTTCTCATTAGTTATTTGGGATTATTCTGATCAAACTAGAAGAAAAGATTTGTTGCCTTTTTTTGACTTGCACGGTTTTAAGCCATATTTCCCTGGTTTTAGAATTTTATAACTTGACAGGAAAAGAGTGATTTTGGTTGAAATTGCAGACAAGGTCTCAACTGCAAAAAAACACTTCACTCCAAATTTCCAAACACTGTGTCATATCCAGATAATGCAACAAATCATAAAGAAGTGTAATTAGAATGGGATGCCTCTTAAAATGGACAAGTTTTTTCAGAAATTCAGGGCAGTTTAAGAGACAGGCTGTGTTAGTTCAGGAGGCTGCCAGTGCCTGTACCTCAGCAAAGCATTTCACCTCATGCTTACTTCAAATGTGTGACTTGATTCCTGGATCATGAGTGAATTTCAGTGTACCTTGTCGAGTTGAAGCTTTAAACCCTGTGGTTCAAGAAGAAATCCACTCTTTTCTGCAGTTTCTGATATACTTGGGACAATATGAATGCGTACTAGAACCCAGCATTTTGTTAAATACTAATGTAATAAAATTACTAATTTATGTGGAAGCAACTCTTGGTATATGACCTTCTCTCATTCTCCTCCTTTTCTTTATTAAATAGGTTTATTCATTCAACCATATATGCAAATAAGCATAGTTTGAAAATAGAATTTATCTTGCTTGAAGTTCCTTTTATTCCATTAAAGTTGGGTAAATAAGAAGGCTTAGTTCAGCACAGCAAGCCATATTCTAGTCTTAATAGACTAATGTCTCAGCAAGATATTCACCCACAACTGATGAGAAACTTTTTTTTCAACCTTTTTATTCCAGAAATAATGTTCTTTGTTCACACCAAAATCCTTTTGCCTTCCATAAAAGAAAATCATTCTAATACACCAAAGCATTTATTTCAAGTAAGTTTCCTAGATGAATCATACTTGAAACTTCATGGCAGAATAACGAATAACAAAATTTCAGATTGCAACTTTTGATTTAAAATTTCTTTTGCATTTTGATCTAATGTTAAGAAATGTAGCTGTTAAATTTTGAAATTTCTCAGAAAAGCTTTTTCTTGATTAATAGGTACAACAAAATTGAAACTTTTTAGAAAGTAAATAAAACAGTTTATTTCTCAGTTTCTCTCTTCTTCCCTTGTAACTCACTGCATAAACATACCTACATGCAGCTCCAAAATAACATTCAAAATCATACGAAGTTCTTTCCTAATACATCAATATTTCGTTCAAGCTGCAACTGTGGTAAATATTTCTCTCCCTTTCTGCTCCCTCCCTTCTCCAAATCTTGGGTGTTTTCTATGATTCTGTGTCATTGTGAGTAAAATGTCAATATGTGTAATGACACAGCACAGTGAAAACACATATTTTCATATTCATGTAAACTCATGTAATTGTAAATTAGGCTGTGCCACCCGCTATCATAACATACTTCATGTGAAAAGATGCTAAATTTACTTGACCTACTTTCATCTTCATGTTTAGGAAACAGGGTATAAGAAGTAAACAAAGTAGTTGTGCCTCATGCAGGAGATGATTATTGTTTGAATTTATGATTCATGCCTTGAGCAAAATTTTGTTTGTGGTCTCATTTGCAACCATAATTTATATCTTTACTAGGGATATACTGTGTGTTTGGGAGGTTATATATTAGGCATGCTTTGTACTGGAACAGTAGTCTAGCTTTGGGTATAGTATTTTCTATGTTTCTGGTAGCTATAAAATTTTTTGGCATAACATTTATTGTAGTAAATATGGAATTTATTTTTTTTTTAGAATTGTGATTCCCCTTAGGATCGTCCTATTATATTTACATCAATGCACTTGTTACAGCTAAATCAAGCTAGTATTTAAAAGAGTTGTTAATCCTACAAACAATGAGTCATAAATGCAAGTATTTACTTTTTCAGTATTTCCTAGCCACAGTGTTGTTTCTAATAATGAGTGTTTCATTTAAGTTAATCTGTATTTTTAACCCAATCTAAACCAAACATAGTTGAAAATTTCTGAAGTCCAATGAAGTCATCTTTTCAGAGAAGGATTTAATTACAGAATTGTTCTATTATCTGGTAAAGCAGACTGAATAAACTTAGATCTGTTTAATGAAAATCTGTGAAGGATGTAGATTTGGAGAAAAAATAACATGGGGGAAAACAATAGATTGCCTAATATATAATAATGCACTACCACAAAACAGTCATTACAAAATGGACTCTTCTACCTTTAATGTTTATGAATCTATTATTCTCTTTGGATTGCTGTTTACTGTGACATTTCTGTGAGCTGTCAGATAAAGTCACAACTGATAGAATCGCAGATGATGTGCCTGATCCTTTTTCTTGTTATTTTTTTATTGCATCTTTCCTTCCAAATGCAGATTCTTTACAGATGAAATCTGGTTTTGAATTACAGAAATTCAGTTACTAACCCTCAGGTGGCAGGACTGCAATAATTTCACCTTTGTGTTTTGTCTTTCAGAAGGTAGAAAATTCTAATTCTAATACCCGGAGGAGTAGGGGGGTTTTAATTAGCCATGGGACATCCATGGAAATCTGTACTTACATAAAGACTGCTCATGAAATGATTAAGGAGACCTTAGACCTGACATGGTGCCCAAGAAGAATGCAGTGGAGATCTCTACTTGTACCCTCACTTTAGTACTCTTTATTCTCTGGAAGTAAACAAGAATACCCAGTATCTAAAGGGAAGTGAAAGACAAATTTTTTTGCCTTCTTGTCCTCTTTCCAGCCTTCCACTCCACTGCTGTGGAAAAAAAAAGAGGGTTCCACAGTGGTGGTCAAGGTGGAGGTGGTGACCCATGTTGCTCAAAGGGGAATCTAGGATGAACTAATCCTGCATCCTTGCTCTGTTCCATAAGAGAACTGAGAAGCAGCAAGTCTCAACAAACTCATGTTGCTCAAAGACATTGATACATGAGAGAGAAGAGTCTTACTGACTAGTCTAAAGGAGAATGCCAAATTACTTTTCAAAGACAGAATCATTTCACCTACTTGTAAGAGCTAAATTTCAAGAATATTAAAAGGAAGAAAATTACTGCATGATAGGGAGCTGCCATTGTAATATGTGCTGCTTAGTGCTCGAACATTGTAACTGTCAAGCTGATTCTATTATGAAAAAGGGAGTAATTTAACATTATTTAATATTCACAATATGCACATATTGAATGGAAGTGTATGTAGAATGTAAGGCCCTGTTTCAGCATAAATGAAATTTTAATCACAGGAGTACTTCTATTGGTTTTAATAGGATAACTCTTATTCTCACTTTTATGCATGTGCATAATAAATAAGAAGTTACTGATGAATATGTTTAAAAATCACTGCGGTATTGCTTTCAAGAAAATATAGGATACTCTAACTTCTCAAGTGCTTCTTACTCAGTTTGTGGGATTGATTCTCCATTCCACATTGCCCACCAATTGCCAGTTTTATTCTGTTAGCTATATCAGGGCCTTCCTTTGGTACATGGGTGGCATGAAAATAAATGAGAACAAAATTCAGTTTGATTGGGGTATTTCCCAAGTATTGAAGGTTTAATGCCCTTACAGCAAGTTAGCTGACTAGTGCTCAGATGGGAAAGATAGAAAATGTAGGAGGATGTATGTAACTGCAGAACTGACTACTTTGCAGATTGATGCTTGAAATGTACAAGGGGTGGCAAATAGTATCATGATTTACCTTATTGTTCTGGTACAACACATCAGGAACATCTGTCGCTTTGGAAAGGCACTCAAAAAACCCCAGTAGGTTCTCCAAGGATCTACAGATAGCCAATAGTTTACAGAAATCCTGTCTGGTTTGGAACCTGCCTGCCAGCACCATTTTTGTCTACTTTGAGTCCTGTCAGGTTTCTGCTTCTGCGTTTTGTTCAGTGATTACAACGTGATATGCAGAGATATCTTTGGGAGTAGAAAGTGGCACCTAAGATTTGCTCAACCTTCTGTCTCCTCCAGCCCCTCAATGGCTGCATAGGTAAGAGCTTGTTCTCTACAGCACCCTTTTCATCTTGCTTTATTTGCTGTATAACAGTAAACAATTGGCAGATTAGCTGAGGAATATTTTTAAAATTATTATTTATTTTATATTGTATTTTATACAGTTGACAAGTAAATCTGTTTAGGGGCTACTTTAGTCCAGGTAGGTGAACTATCTTCTTAGTAAGGACTGTAAGATAGAAAAGGGAGAGAACTTGACACTAGTGACAATAAAATAGCAAAGCTAATTTATTATATGAAATATATATATATCATTTATAAATTGAAATACAATGAAAACACCAAAATAAAGGTGTAAATACAGACAGTTATTCCCAAACAGATTTTAGAAAATTAGTTTTTTAAATTATCATGGTATTTCAGTAGTAAGTTCTAATATTAGGAGAGTGACTTGAAGATATCTGAAAGCATTATGACTAATTTCCATGTTTCTTCCATAGAATAGGAAAATTGTGGCAATATCTTTTAAATGACAGGCTCAAATATCTTCAATAGCAGTGTAAATTTTGGACTTCAACAAGTATTTTTAATCTTACTGCCTTTACATAATTACCTTAATGTGAAGAAAGGCATATCATGCTCCATTGCTCCTTGTGTGTGCTTTAAGGAAAAAAAAAAAATCTTTCTATAAAAAGCTTCTTAGCTTTAATGGAGCAAAAGAGTTCATATGGGGTCTGGAGTTGCAGCTCATAATTTCTGTAGACAAGTTAGGTTGCTGCGTGATGATCCTAATTAAATTATATAAAAGCATCGAACTAGATAAACCAAAGTAGCCGCTCCATCAGCTCAGCAGGTGAATTGGGCTTGTGCAGGAGCCGGGATTCGCCCGCCCGGTTCAGCTCCTGGCACGGCTGAGCCTGCCTGCCAGCCGCTCTGCGGAGCTGGTGTTGGCACCTTTGGTCCATAGGTGGCAGCATTGTCAGCCTTTGGGGAGCCTCGGGATGCTTCCAGGAATTCTGCGCTCTCCAGACCTCCCCCACTCACCGCGCCGTGTGATCAGGGCTGAGTTAACATCGTCACATACTCACCTCAGGTGAAATAAAATGGACTGAAGTGTTTGGGTCAAAAATTAGGCTGGGCTTCTTCGGAGTTTTACTCCTTCTTTTTCCTTTTTTCCTTTTCCTCTTTTCCTCTTTTCCTCTTTTCCTCTTTTCCTTTTCCCTTTTCTTTGTCTCACCTCTCCTCTCCTCTCCTCTCCTCTCCTCTCCTCTCCTCTCCTCTCCTCTCCTCTCCTCTCCTCTCCTCCTCTCCTCTCCTCTCCTCTCCTCTCCTCTCCTCTCCTCTCCTCTCCTCTCCTCTCCTCTCCTCTCCTCTCCTCTCCTCTCCTCTCCTCTCCTCTCCTCTCCTCTCCTCTCCTCTCCTCTCCTCTCCTCTCCTCTCCTCTCCTCTCCTCTCCTCTCCTCTCCTCTCCTCCTCCTCGTCCTCTCCTCATCCTCTCCTCTCCTCTCGCTCTCCTCTCCTCTCCTCCTCTCCTCTCCTCTCCTCATCCTCTCCTCTCCTCTCCTCTCCTCTCCTCATCCTCTCCTCTCCTCTCCTCTCCTCTCCTCTCCTCTCCTCTCCTCATACTGAGATTTAAAGGTTATTTTCATGTGAATATACCAAAATCTCCACCTCATCTAAGGAAAAGAAAAAGCCCACACAACTGAGTGAGACACTTACTGTCTGTACAGACTTGACTTGGCATTCTTTGTTATGGAAAATAGAACCTTATTGTGAAATTATCTTCCCCAGTGGAGAAGAACATTCTGTGGGAGTCATTGCTCTCCCAGGCTTAAAATTCATGACTTCCAGAGTTCTCATGTGTGTATTTATTTGGTTCAGGATAGAGATTTTGGGAGAGATTGGGGTGGCAGGTGTGGGGGTTTGTTTTGGTTTTGGGTTTTGTGAAGGGTTTTTTTTGGTTGGTTGATTTTTCGGAGCTCTAGCAGTCCTGGTCATTGGATGGGTCCTGTTTCCACAGATCTTTTGGCTTACTACCAAAAAGCAGGAAAAAACCCTTACATTTCACAATACTTGAAGATTTTTTCAAGATAACCTGACATTGTGCATCAATCTCCCTTTTTAAAAAATATTTAAGTTAGCTTTACTTATGTCACTTCTTAAAGTTAGCAGAACTATGGGAACATTGGACATCAGAAAGACTAGCCAGTGATCCCTTTTGCATTACATATGTTTTTATGTATTATTTTCACTCCAGTTTTCTTTCTGTGCCATCTTCTTTGGTGTTGTAATTAAAGATTTCATGAGGTGATACTTTTTCTACTCCTTATTCCCTTTTCCCATTCCTCTTTCATTTCTCCAGGGAAGGAAATTCTGAAGTAGAGGTTGAAAAAACGTCTTCAGTATTAAAGAAAATATAAGCCAAAGTTGTTTCCTTAATAAATATAATTAGATGTATATACTGCATTTTCAAGAGCTAGTACTGATGTTGGGACCAGCTCCTTAAATAAAATAGGACCTCTGTAGTCTCTGGAGAGAACATGCATAAAGCAAAGTAAATGATTTTCTGTCAACACTAAGTAGACAGGTGCTTACATTGAACAGCATTCTAATATGTCTCTGAATATTTATGTCTTCTTTTTTGAATGCATTGCCCATGAATGTCACAGCTGTCAAACGTCTGTATACAAGAAGATAAAAAATGAAATTAATAAAAGGCAGATCAACATTTCATTTGTTTAGGCCACTTTTTCATACAGCATTTTACAGAGGTTAGTGATGTTGAGATGCTTGGGTATACTGGCATATAAAAGGGCTGAGTGAAATGCAAAGCAGTTTGTTGTGTTTTGTGTATGCCTAGGTATACTTCCTATTATTTAGCCTAGACATTATCAGTGAAAATAATGACTCAAAGTTCTAAAAGGTTGTTCCTTTATCCTCTGTCCATTTTCTTCATGGATGGGGATCCTGGAAAGTTTTGGCAGCTCACTAACGCCATAACTAGAAGTTTTTTTGGTAGAACAAATTCTGAATCAAACTCTGCAATGAGCAGGGACAGGTGAACCACCAGTGCTGCCTGAAAACAGTTAATGGAGAATAAACTCAGTTTCAAAATGGTTCCACAAATGTAAAGACTATGCATGTTAAAGTAAACTTACCATTCATGGCTAACTGTGAAGATGCATCAATGCCTCTTTGCAAAAATTTGAAAGATCTTAATGATAACAAGACTTTCATTTCATACAGAATGACACGGAGAGAATAAGAGGGAAAAACCCTAAATGGGCATAGATCAGGATTATTCACCTTGTATCCAGATAAAGTAGAATAATATGTGTTTCCAATTGACACATTTAACTGCTCCTCAAGTTTAGTGTTGCTTTCACTGCAGGCCAGTTGGCACTCACATACTCCAATGCAGATGCCAGAGGTTGGATACTGCCTTCTTTTTGTCTATATTCCTTGCTAATTACTTTGTTGGAAGGTTTCAAGTTGCCTTTGAAAAGCCTCAAGACTTTCTTACCATCTCCTACATGAGCTTAATAGACAGACCACTTTCCAGTCAAAACAATTCAACATATCATTCAAACTGAGTTATACAAGCTATTGCAGTACAAAGAACAATGGACAATGTTCTCAAAAAATTTAAATGATGCACAGAGGCTTGTAGCGTTACTGTGAAAACATCAGCTTGGAATCATATAATCACATAATGGTTTGGGCTGGAAAGGACCTTAAAGTTCATCTAGTGACAATCACCCTCTCATGCTGTCATGAGCAGTGATTAGCTTCAGATTTTTTTTTCAATGTTAAGACTAATGTTAGGTTTCCCAAATGTCCAGAGTTTCTGTTTTACATGGATATCCCACATTCTGGAGCCTCTGCACAGGAGAAAGTGCAGCTAGAATATGTGCAGGCAGGCACGTGCTTGAAGTGCAGCCATAATGAAATGAAGCACGCAGCCATAACAAAAGCTGTATTATGCTTTCATCATAAATTTTCTATCAGACATACACTAAATTGCTCCTTGGCAGCTCTTATCCCTCTCAGAAAATTTGTCCTGAGCAATCATCAGCAGAGGAGACAGCAGGCAGAACTGAGTAAACCAGTGCAGAATAGCAGGACCAAGGACACCAGGGCCAATGAAGTGGTGCAGTTGGCTATGAGACCAACAGATGCTTGAGGGAAACTAGCAATAAGTCAAAACCAATGTTTCATGCAAGCATATCTCCCAACAGATTCCAGTAAAATATGGGACTGTTTTCCCTGCAAGCTGTATATGGAAATAGCTGGAAATCTTTAGATCTTGCATGCATTTTCCATTGAGACACAATTCTTGCTCTCCATTCCAGCTACAGATCCTAGAAGGAGATGATACTTGGAAACATCTACATCATGAACTGTTTTCCAAATTAGGACAGCATTCTTATTGTTTTATTTCCAGGAAACAGGTAGAAGAGTCCTTTAATTCTCCTTAAAAATTTCTTAGCTGATAACAGAATACATGTTTGTGATTTCAGAACATGACTAGCATTGTTTCAGCTTTGAAAGGTTCAGAGGATGGAGATTTTTTAGGTTTAGCTAGTTACTAGAAATAATTTAGAAGACACTATGGTCTTACAGAGATAAGCATGGAAATACTGTACTGTTTGGTTCTTTCTGGGATAGCAACCCTTAAAATGTGTTGTTACTTCTGCAGTTGGCAAATAAGGCCAATGCACAAATGCATAAAACTGAGAACAGAAGATACACTAATTTGGTAAGAATCTAGGGTTTCTTTTATCCCAATTAGTGTTATAATTTAGAAAATAAAAAGAATTGGTGTCATCAATAACTTAAATGCAAAAACAAGAGGGAAAAAATCCATTCTGAAAGTATGTATGCCACAATAAACTTCTTCATCTAGAGTTAAAGAATGTTTTTTATGAGGAGCTTCTTTAAAACTATCAATTTCACTTATAGCTTCTTCAATCAAAATCTTTTCTTCAGTGATGTATATTTGATGTACATGTCTCTTGTGGTTACATTTCAAGATATTCAGGATATTATATGAAGTCAGATTATTATCATTTTGACTAAATGTATCACATTAGCAACATAACATAAAACCCCCATGCTTCACTGTTAAGAAATGAACTTTTCCTGGAACATTGAGGTAATGTATAATTTCAGAAACAGACCATATTTGCTGCATTACCATGTGAACCTCCTGTGGTTTTATCTTTGGGAATTACTATGATTCTTGCCTGAAAAATAAGTTTAGAGATCTTTGGGATACTGAACTCAGACTCACAGGCATAACTAAGTGAAAAATATCTTGATAAGAAGGGATGAGCCTCACAATTGAAAATGCTTTGAATAAAAGTGCTGCTAGCTTTCAAAGAGGATATTCTCAACAATATCTTAAGGTATGTGCCATAATTTGCCTCTTTCTCTGCAACTTATTGTATTGTACCTAGCAAATTTTTCATTGAGATCAGATCAGAGGTAAGTGATGCCTTAGGTTGCAGAGAAAAAGTAAGTTTCAAATTTCTTTGCATCTGATTTCCATTGCTCTCAATACACACTGAAAATAGGATCTGACATTTTAAATGCAAATTTCTTTTTGTTTTTAAAATGTTGACTTTCTGAGTATCATTTGAAGGAGAAAGAACTATTTACTGATTTGCTTTCCATATGTTTTAGGTGAAATCTGTTCTACAAAGGTAGTGCTGTGATGAGTTGTTTCTCAATGCTGAGAACTCCCATGTTGGCCTGGGCCTGGATTTCTCCAGAGTAGCAGTTTATTTTTCCTTCTGACCACAGTAACTCTGGGCCTCCAGGAGGAGAAATCTGGGGTTGTTGCATCCCCTTAGCATCCCCCTACTCTCACTGACATCAGGATGCTCTGCAGCAGTAACCACATCCTGTGTCCCAACATGATGGAGGCAAGTTTGTCTGTATTGGGGTGATATTTTGCTATTAACATCAAAGGATTTTGTATACTTAAGCCATGTGGGTAACTCCAGCTCACTGTTTATTTAAATATTAGTGTGTCAGAGGATTTAGGGGTTTTGGGCCTCCACTAGAACCAGTACAGGGGAAATTGCGCCACATTTCAACTGGGCTACAGTGCAAGTGCTGTGTCACCTCCCAGATTAGTTCTCAGTCCCTTCCAATAATTGCCACTGACACCATAAAATACCAAATAATCCAATGAGAATACTTCTTTGTATAATGAAATCATACCTAGGTTGAAATTCCATTAATTTAAATAATTGATTCATTGTTAATTCCAAATATGCTGGTCACAAAAGTTTCAGTGGACCATAAAATTGAAAAGGGATCCTTTGGGTCAAGCATGATGTTTAACTTAACAAGAAAAGAATTTTTTAAATTATATTTCTTCTTAGACCAATTTTATTTTCCAAATAACTGGGGAAAAAATGAGGCTCATTTTGTTTCCATGATTCTGTTCTTTAAACAACCATTATGGATTAAAAGTCCTTGTCACTAGCTCTATTTAGAACATAAGTCCTGTTAATAGAGAAACCTTTGGTAGTTCTGGACAGGATGTGAAAGAATGATGATGAAAGTAATTGAAACTTCAAGGAGGGAGAGAGCAAGTAACAATGTAATTACATGAATTGGAATTATTCCAGGTCCCTACAACTAGAAAATGCCAGAATGCTACTTAGCAAGATATTTCTATTAAATCTAAAAGTTTCTACCGTTGTGCAGCAGCAAATCTTCAATCTTTAGCATTCACTCTGACTGACCTTCTATTCCCACCTGGGCTAAGTAACTTCCCCCTCCTTCAAAGGAATGCTTTAAACTCGTCTATTCCCGAAAGAGAACAATGCCTTTTCCTGGAAATCTTCAGCCGTTTTCACCACCACATTGACTTTCCTGTTTAGAAACAGATCCCCAGCGAGCACAAATTCCTCCACATTAAAATCCCACCTAATTTCACTTCCAGTTTTCAAGAAAAATACATACATTCAATATATTTCTACTTATAGTGCTTTTATAGTAAAACTTTATTGTACAGTCTAAAGATATATTGGACCAATTACAATCAGCCATTATATGATAATCTTACAATAATATTGCAACCTATTATATTATATTAATTACACAAATAACTCTCCACTGGCACAGTCTCTTCCCTAATGGATTTTCCCCTACTAGTGTTTACCAAGTTCTAGAAGTTCCGAATCTTTTTCAAACTCTGGAGTAAAGCACACACATAATTATGTTTATAGTACAGTATATAAGGCTTTTGTGTATAAATACACAACATGAATTGTAGCACATAAATTGAAATTCTTTTATTTTACCCAGTGTTCAGTACTATAGGGAAACTGTTGTGGTGGCACAGTGCATATTTCAAATCAGAGAAAACAGGATCTTTGCTGATCTGAATATATTAAAAAAGCTGCACTGCCTCTATCTCTACTGTTATAAAAGGAATTGTAATGATATCATGAAAATGCATGGTTAAGACAGATTTGTAACACGATGCTTCAGCAAGTATGAAGAGACAGAGAACATTTTTGTGTATGCTATTTTATGCTCATTCTTCCTGAGAGAGTGGCAATAATTTAATGTCAAAAATCAATTTACTGTGATTTAGGTACTTGGGTTGTTTTAGAGAAAAAACAAAGGTAATAAATCACATTTCCCTTTTTCCAGGAATAGCCTTGATTTAATTTTCCTGTTAAAATCTAAATATTTGTATTTATACATATTTGCTAACTCTGATATGGGACTGGGCCTATTTAATTTCAAGCAGTAACAGTTAGTGTGTGTTTGAATCAGGTGTTTTAGAAAACACATTTAAACACATAAAAATTCAAATATTCAAAATTTCAAGGCCGTTGGTCTTCCTGAAAGTGTAGCATGGAACACTTGAAATTGCATTTGTTCTAAGCCTGAGGAACTACAGTTTTAATAGAAAATATAAAAGATGAAAACTGCTGGTTTTGGTAACAGCTACCTTGTGTTTGCACACGTAATATTTAAAATGCATAGAAGAAAATCTATAATTCCTCTGAGAAATATTTCTCAAATTGTCCTCAACTTTTACAGGTAAATCAAATAGAATACATTGTTTAGCCAAAGAAATGCTGAATATTCTAACCATCTGTCCATTCTAGTGTTAAGGGAAACAAAGAGAAATAGAAAAACATGAGCAGCAGGAGAAAGATTTAAGAGTTCTTCTCTTTACTGATGGCCAGGTTTTAATTTTTCTGCCAGGATTTCAACCTGCAAATATGCAACCTCATAAAATTATTCTAATAATGCCTAGTTACTTCTTATTAAGAAAGTGGAAGGATGGTTCTGATGAAACAGACAGGTTGTTTGATGTTTGTATCAAAAGAGCATTGTCAAGGCTGTCTTAGTGTTGTCTTGTATTTAGCAGTACTAAGCTGGTTTATACAGTACTTGGTTCATTGGAGACACAATCCTTTTTTTGCAACATCATAATAAATGAAGAGAATGTGAAGAGTCATTTTTTAAAATTTTGTGTGATTGTATTTTGTATAAATTGCCTGGTTACCTCATAGTTATTGCTCATTTTCGTGATCAAATATGTATTTTTGCAATATTTAAACTGGCTGTAGTTTTCCAGGTTGAACAGAAACTGCTACATACTGCCAAAAAGCTAGACAGCTTTTTTTCTTGCAATTTCCTAAAAACAACAAATTCATTGTTTTTATTCTTTTATTAATTGCAATTTTTTTGGAATTGCAGTTGTAACACCTTAATTCAGTTTTACACACTGCCTTTGCCACTGCACTCAGTGCATCCACTTTTGAAAACTAATGACCTGAGTTAACTTGGACAAGATCTAAATGTCTGGTTTCAGGAAAACTAAATATCTAAATATTTCAGTTTACAGTTAGGAAACCACTATACCAGCATGTCTGTGAAATATTGCAGTCAATGCACAGTAAAAGCTCACAGATTTTAATTTTGTGGGTGGAGAAAGGAAGACAAGAATAAATTTTTTTTAAAGGGTCATGAAACATGAACACAAATTTTATGCTCTCCTCTCACTAAAAATCCCAGATGTATTGAAGTGGGTTTTTTTCAGAAACTGTAATGTAATTAATTCGCTTTTCTCCCAAGCTCTGGCTAGGACATTGCCATATTTCATCTCTGCTTTTCTGGATGCTTCCCTTTCTCCCACCAAACCAACTCTTATTTTTTTAAGAAAAGACACTGGAACACACTCTGTTGTAGTTCTGTAATATTTCAGTAAAGCTGTTTGGATTTTAATTGATTTATTTTAAGTGGTTTTGTGTTTATATTGTTGGAGCTTTAACAGGCAAAATCTTCATGTAGGGGATGTTTTCATATGTTCATGAGACTGATTTCTCACTACAGTTTTAAATTTTATGAGTTTTTACAGAAACTCACTTATCCATACCCTGAGAACCTGTCATATAAAGGCTTTTATTGTACTGAGTTTTGGTGCCCAATTAAAGATACTCTCAACGGATGGAGAAATTATCATCAAAGTCCGTGGATAACAGCTTCTAAATGGGCTGCTGGAAAGACACTTGACCAGTTTCACCGGTTTTAAGACATATTCACCACAAATTTTCTAGAAAATATTCTACCGTTTTAGGACAGGAGGTATGTACTGCACATTGAAGAAAAAAGGCATTGAATAAAATGTAAGTAACATTTGATAATCACTGTGCGAGAAGAGGTTGTTTTCTAATGAAAAAAGAAAAATCGTGTAGGTTGCTCTGAAAAATGGATGAATAACTAAGTTAGTGAAAATAGAGTCCAGGATATCCCTACTTTAGATTACAACCCTTTTCAATGTTTTGCAGAAATAAAGACATCTGTATACATAGAATGAGATCAGTTTTCTGACAAAGAGGAGTAATTTTGGCTTAAAACCAGAGGAGTCTTTGTAGATGAGGAAAATTTCTCTTCTGCTTAAAAATGGGAAAAGGATTATTTTTCCAAAATTGATGTTTGACTTAGAGGAAAAATGTTAGAAATTTGCTTTTGTGCTTGTGTGCTGTCAAATGTTGTATATATTAGCTTGTTTTGCAGAGAGCAGCCATCTGAATGCCTATTCAAGTAATGAAAGGACTTGTCATAACTGTGTTTGTACAGCACTTTTGGAAAAAGATTGACGTTACACTGCTTTAAGTTAAATAAACTTCTAGGATTTGTCTCCATATATTACAAAGAGAAATAATTAATCTAAAGGGAGAATTCTTTAAGGATCTTTTTATAAAAGTAATGAGAGCAGCCAATAGTTACATGCACGAAGTACAAGAAAGCAAAGAGTATCAAAAGACCTGATCAAAAGCACATCTGAGTCAGTAGACAGATAATTATTACCTTCAATAAATTAGAAATATGTCCCTAGTTGTATGCAATATAGATATCTTCCTGTTTCAAACTCATTCAATAAACTGGCTTTATGAAAAGAAGTGTAGCATGTGTAATACCAAACATTGTACTAGATGAAGTTTTTCTTTTGATATCAGAAATTTTCAAATACAGTTGGAAATGAAATAACATTTTGAAAAAATAAAATTCTTCAAATGTCTTCACAAGTACGTAGGTTTTAATTTAATGCTATTATTTCACTATTTACTTGTAATACACTTTCCATTTTTATATTTCCTTCTCTATAACATTCATTTCTTCCAGAGTTCAGGAAATGTACTACCTTGTCTGTACTGCCTTGTAGTTAGTGGTCTTTCTTCCCATTAGGACCTATTTATGTACAGAATGGTGCCCTAGCCCTCTGTTTGTATTCACCTAGAAGACAAGGATATAGGTATCATTGGGGAATTTAATTAAAAAGAGATGGCTAAAATGAACAGAATATTTTAAATATATATTCTGTTTTTGAAGTTTTGTCTGTTTACTAAACTTTTTCCCCCATGGTATTGTCTTTGTGTTCTACCATGAGACATTGTCTACAGTAAAAATGTGGTAGTGATTTTTCTCTGGCAGCTTTCAGTTTTTCTATTTGCCAACAGCTATCACTGCTCATATTGTTCAACACTCACCATCTATTTAGTACTATAACAATTATTTCATATTTTTCAATTAGATCTGACTTTCTATTATGTAGCTAATTATGTTTTATTCAAAATCCTATAGAAAATTATTTATTTTAATATTAGGGTTTTTGAGTCTTTGATTAGATATAGTGCATAATTTCCAATGATTATTTCTATGAAATTGGGATGTATTCTCAGGCAATTTCTGTGGTTCTTTTAATGTAGTATATTTACCATTTTAAAAAATTTACTTTGCAAGACCAAATCTTCTAATATCATATATGTGTGTTCATTATCCTTGTTACACTCCATGCTGCTTTCTCTCCATTTTTTTGTGTGTGTTTGTATGTGCCTCACAGTGTTACTACTTCCAAATAATTTTTATACTCTAAAGAGCACCCATCTGCCTTATATCCTGTAAGAAACTTAACAGTCACATCTTCAAAGATCTCTAATAAATTATTAAAGCAATTATTCATGCAAGTCAATAAACCCTCTTATAAATATGTGTGGCCCACTTGCATTGTAAGTTTGAAGAAGTTGCTTTACAAATAATTTACATACTTGTAAATATATTCAAATTGGAATAAACAAGAACAAACATTATAAATGGGTTACCATGTTTTATCTGTGCACCAAGCCAGCGTTTCCAGCCTTGAACTCCAAATTATTAATTTTGCTTTTACTAATAATTATATACGTAATGTAATTTCTCAGAGACCAGTTCAGTTTATCTTACTCTAAAATACTTTTTAAAAAATATTGGTAGAATCAAAGTGGAACATGGTTCACTAAGAATTTTAGGAGGAATCCAGTAAAACACATTTTTGCTTATTATCACAACATTTGACATAAACAAGTGCTGTGAGTGTTTATAAACCATATATGGTTTTTTGGGGTAGCATAAAATGATGGGTAGCATAAAAAATTAAATAAAATAAATACATAAAGCTTACCTAAGAAAAGCTGCATAAAACAAATATCAAAGTAGCAACTAGAACTAGAATTTTGTAAATTTTATTATATTTAGTTGACTAGAGCATAAAATTTTTCCTTCGTATTTTAAGTAAAATTAGCAGACTTACATTTGGAAGTTACCAAAATAAATTCTGTTTTGTTGTCCAGTGTTTGGTAATAGAAATGAGGTATTACCTAAGAACTTATGTTCTTCTGTTTGTTAAAGATCAGTATTCAGTTACTCAGCAATTATTGTGAGATCAGTCCCACCTCATGGTTCTATGAGACCTGTTAGTTCCTTATCAAACTGTGAAACTTTATTCTAGTCTTGGATATTTTCCATTTCTTAGTTCCGATGGCAAAAGGTTAATTAATACATCTATTAATCATCTTTAAAAACAATTTTCTGAAATTATAGTAGTTAGCGAAATGGAGACTGATGACTCATCACCATTTTTTTATTCTTAGGATACTAAATTTGTCATTTTATTTAGCCAAATAATAAGTTCTTTATGTCCTGGTTTTAATGGGATTTACGTCTTCAGGAAAAGGCCCCTCATGTGCGTGACTTCCAGATACATGAATTACAGCCGTAGTGAAAACATCTCTGTAATGGGAGATAGATAAAAGGTTATAAAGAACTACATTTGTTGAAGTGGTTAACAATATGAAGCCAAAGGAAAAAAATCTGCATTTTAAAAAGTCACCACTTTTAGAAAGACAAATCCTGTTTCATCATGTAACATATCTTGCATGAAAAAAGGATTATTCAAGAGCAATCATCTAATTTGAAAATTCTTATGGAGTTGAGCATTAAAATTAAAAACCAACCCATTTCCTGCAAGAGAGGTACTGATGGTGACATCCACAGATAGCATTGAAACACTGGGTGCTGTTTCATCCTGGAGGGCACTGGATGAAAACCCATTCAAGTCAAGTAACTAGCTGACTAAACTCTGCACTTTACAGTCTATAAAAAGTGTTAAATGTCATACAGACAAGGTCTTTCCATAAATAAGTTAATGAAAGCATTTTTTCTCTGCTTTGTTTCACCCAAAGGCTGTAAAGTTTCAGATGAGCAGTGCTGAGGAGAGGCGCTTTGAGCTTCCGCTTGCCTCTCAACACAAGAAAGACTGATGCACTGTTTCTTTAAGTGTGTCTTTTCTGGGTCATAGAAAAGACTTTCTCTCTGGAAAATAGTGAAGAGACAGGGAGACACAGCATCTAGTAGAGACAAAGGCAGATTTATGCCTCACCGGCGGCAGCTGGCACCCAGAGCAGCTGCAGGACCCATTAACAAGACTCTATTTCCAGACTTGGCAAGGGACACAGGGTTATGCCCACCAGGAGTGAATAACAGCCCTGGAGCCACTCTTCCTGGTCAGGGGAGGGCCATGAGTGATGCTGAGATAGCTCTGTGGTCTAATCATACCTTGGTGGGCTTTCTAGATCTCCCTTCAAGGCAGGGTCCTTGCTTGATTTCAGATTTGAGACAGGTTTCTCCAGGCAGACACAAAAAGAGCAAGAGCCATCTCTGGAGTGCCATGGCTAAGCTTAAGACATGTTTTTGATATAGTAAGTTTTGGTTTTGTTTGGGGGTTTTTGGTGGTTTGTTGTTCTTTTTCTTTGAACATATTTTTGCATATTTGAAGTAGGCATACTACACCCTTCTAGAGCTCCTGCCAGAGATAAAATAGAGAAAAAAGTCTGGAGGTGTTTGGTAAAGGGCAGAACTCTGTTTCCCTTGTGTTCTTTGGAGTGGATGAAGACAGAGGCTGGGATGATCTCTGTTTTATACTTGGGAGCCCTGTGACCTCTGGCTACTAGAGTACATTACAATATCCTGACCATTAACTTTTAATGGCACACACCATATTGGCTGTGAGGTGTGTAAAGTCAGATGCAGCATACGTCACTCTCCAAAATTTTTTTCTTCTATTTTTAAACATTTTTAAATGGGAGACATTCAGACAGGTAATTCAAATCTCCCTCCCTTATCCTGATCCAGTCTAGGCTGAATTGAAGCAAATTAATTGGCAGAAAATGTTGACACATAGGTAGAGAGGGTGAGTATCACACAATTGGGATGGCTACTATGAGGTTGTGTCTTCCTGTAGGGACTCACAAAAGCCTCCCTGACTTTCTCTCAGTTTCAAGTCCCTCTAAAAGGCCATGCAGGATTATGGCCGTATGATCAGAGTCTCCCAAGCTTTCTCTTCTAGCTTCTGGCCAGGCCCATCCTAGGCACAAAAGTTATAGCTAGATTTATATTTATAGCATTTTAACTGGCTCATAGGAATTGTAATAAGCCCTGGATGGCTGTCTTCAAACCTTTAAATAAATCTGTATCCGGAGCATTTCTACAGAATCTTGCCAAATAATGTTTCACAACCGTTGATCATGCTATTATATGAAATAGACCTTTTAACCAGAAACAAGGCTGAAATTACCAGAAACTACAGAGAAATAGCCACTAAGTAGAAGTATGTGTTTCCAATTAGTACTTTACTGCCTTTCAAAATGGATGTGCAGTGCTTACTAATTTTCTGGCACCCTTCTTTCTAAGAGATAATATCAGTGTTCACTGCTCTTAGAATTTTGCTAGGGTAGATGAAAATCTCTAATCAGAGACATATAAGTTACAGCATCATGTAGAGAGAAACACTAACAGTACTGATTTTGTACTTTACATTATTCACTGCAACTCATGTGAAGGCCTGTTGTACCTTGCCTGACTGTGGAAGGCCTGATAAGGTAGGACAGTATAAAAATATATGTTGGCAGAAATCTGCATGGCTTAATCACATGAGGCTTTATCACATGAGTTACAGACAAGACAACTTGATAGTTTTTCCAGCTAATTTGGACCTCTCCCCATGATCTATATTTACAACCAACAATAACCCTCTTTCAGAAAAACACATTCACTCAAATTCTATGTGCTTCCACAGAAGAATCTAAACATATATGAACAGTTCTGTGTTTATAAAAGCAGTGATTTCCTTCCTATTAAATCATTCTATGGAAGAATTCTTAATTAGAAAACATTTAAATTATTATACAGAAAACATTTCCTTGTTTTCTACAACATTTGTCGTAGAAAAATATATGCAGAAAGCCCTGATATTTATCTTTTATTTGGGAATACTATATGGATGTTCATGGAGAAAAAATCGCCACCACATACATCCTTTTCATTATAAAGCCAGATAACCAACCAAATACTATATTTTTTTCCGGGATTTATATTGATTCACCCTGCTGTGAATACAAATTATAGGATATGACATCAAGATAATAAGACAAAAAAAGGAAAAAAAAAGGGGGAAAATTTCTTTGTTTGCAAATCTGGAGCATTAATTGTGTTCCTGTGAGGCAATCTGGATGAAGCTTCTGCTAAGCAAATTAGATATAAACTGAAGGTGAGGGCAAAAGGGTCGCCACAGCAAGGGAGCATCGAGTGACAGGCACTGGGACCTCCGATGCATGGCTTGTAGAGCAGATGTTCACAAGGATGCAGTGATTATTGAACTGGTAATAAAAAAGCATCAGCTTACAGGCAGCCACGATGGATGCTGGTAATTATAAAGCATCCCCTGGGAGGAAAATGACACAAGTCAGCCGCATCTCTGCAATCACAGGGGCATAATTAAAGCTCTAGTAACAGTTGTTAATAGGGTGCAAATAAAACAGGGGGAAAATTTGAACACAGTCTTTTTCTTTTTTAAAGAGACGGCAAAGGACAATGTAATTACAGAGACTGCATGGTTTTTTATTTCATAATACAGTAAAACAATGACCTTTAATGTATTTTATACACCCATACACACACCATATCAAACAAAGCAAAAGTAATGTAGACTTTGACTCTGTGGCATGATGGGGAGAACAGATTTTTTAACCAGAATGTTTATATTTTAATTTTCAAAATGGGTAGAGGACAAATATGTAAAGAAAATGTCATATGTATAAATATTTGGCCATTTCATCCTCACAGGAGAGGTACAATGACAGTATATATGTTCAGCTACTCTTATTGGCATTACTGTAGACACAATAATATTAAGATACTAGCAGAGCAGGTCATGATCTCTTTTATTAGACACATTGGAAAAATCAGACAAATTCCCAATTTTCATATTGTTCAGGTATTTTTCAGATATTTAAAACATACTTCTGGCATCCAAAAGTATAAGTGATATGTTCTGTTGGGTTTAATGATCCGTGAATACTCTATGCATTTCACATCAAGCACTCTTAGGGCTCAGACATCAATTTCACTAGAAATCCTTATGAAGTGCTAGCTACATAAAAGATGTAAAATCTATCCTTCATGTACAATAAAGACCAGTCAATCATACTTTGGCAGAGAGTGATAAAAAGTGTCTTTGGTCTAAATATTTCGAAATTCAAGTGTTTTTATCTAACGCCATAATTAGTCAAAATACCACATAGCTGTATCTCTCAGAAATTGTTGAGTCTGCAAGTTTTTGGAGTCTCTCTAATCCGTTTTGTTTGAGTGGTTTTGAAACTTTGTTTTCACATACCTGATGTCTTTAGTGGTGTACTGTTTTTTCAGAGTTTATTCAAGGAACAGATTCTTCTCAAGGAGTCTGGTATTATGAGTCTTTAGTACAACACTTGATTACCTTTCTTTCACTCTTTGTGATGCTTCCCAGCAGACAATATTGCAGAGCTCTTACATTTTTTTCTAACAGACAACATACAGCACCACATTTTGGTATGTTCTTCAAGCTCTATTAATTAGCTGATTTTCAAGGGCTTTCAATTTTTTTTCCTGCTCATATCAGAAGGATACACTGATGAGGACAAGTGAGATACATATTTGGCTATAGGCCAATTTATTTATTAAAAATGTACAGAAAGTTTGGTTTTTTGTGAACACAACATAGATAAACACAAAGAAATTTTTTTTTTTATTCTGAACCTACTTTTATACCAAGAACAAGCTTGCCTGAAGGTGTGGCAGTGGGGTTTGAGAAGGGAATTATTATTTTCTCTGTTTTTTATGGAGGCCCACTCTGAACTTTGCACTCCTGCAATGTCAGCTTTCTTTTGTTTCACTGTTCCTTAAAAACACATGTACCTACACTGGAAACCCAAATCCTAACCTATCTCTTGAACTTTCATCAGTGAATCATTTAATTCATTACTACCAAAAGATTTGACCTATTGTTTGATAACTGAAGTTTGTTTTTTCAATCATTAAACAGGAGAGAATTTAACTTTTTCCTATTAAGACTAAATGAAGAGATTCCAGCCAGAACTGTGATTGATGTCTGCCATTAGTATCTGAGGCATATCAGTATTAAGATAGCATTAGAAATCATTGATAACCACCAATAGATTCTATTGAACAAACAGCCAATACTAATTGCAGGAGACGACTAACAGGTTTAATTTAAAATACTCATGCAGTGTTTAATGAAAGAAGCCTGAAGAGAATTCAATCAGATGTCAAGTGTTGTGCATGAAATTAAAAAAAAAATCTACACAGAAGAAAAGATAAAATCACAACTGCTTTGCTAAGATGTTAGTATTTAAATTGAAAAAAAATTGAAAATTATTATATTAATTATATTCCAATGAATGAGAAAACTTCTGAAGAATAACATAATTTCCCATTGTGTTGCATTTTGCTGTGGTAATTTTCTTCACCGTAGCTAGCATGGGCTGTTTTCCATTTGTGTTGGAAATGGTGCTGCTAATATGGGAATGTTTTTGTTTCTACTGAGCAGGGCTTGCACAGAGCCAAGGCCTTTTCTGCTTCTCACTCCTCCAGCCAGAAGGCTGGGAATGCACAAGAAATCGGGATGAGACAGCCAGGCCTGCTGACCCCAGATAATCACAGGAATATTCCAGATCATATGGCATCATGCTCAACGTGTAAAGCTGGGGGAAGATGGAGGAAGGGGGAGGTGTTCTGAGCTGTGTTGCTTGTCATCCTGCTCTTTTATTTCTTACATGTTAAAGAAGCAAAACTTTCATTTGTAATTCTTTGCCAATTTGAAACAACCCAGCAAAACTTCTAACAACATCAGCTGGAAAATAATTTTATAATGAGATATTATTGTTAATGTGTGAAAATAGAATAACTTGTCTCAAATTCCAGATTGATTTTCAAAACTGTAAATAATTTTTGTGGGAAGGTTATATAAAAAGCCTCAAATTGGTGAATAATAAATACGAGAAACAACTGTGTAAAGAAAGACTAAAGATTTGTATCTTCTATATATTTACCACAGATGCAGACTACAGAACTGATTATATTGGGAATCATGCTAACTATAATAAAGTACATCCTAGACAAATCTTTCCTGTCATCTTCCCTGTGTGGAAGAAAGGCCCACATTCCATCACTGCATCTGACATGATTCATAAGCCTCCCTGTTTAAAGATTAAAAATCCAGGAAACTAAGCTCCTCTGTCTGTTATCAGCATGCTCAGTCCTACTCCAATAGTACAACTGTGGGACATAACTGAGAACACGTTCACTGCTGCATATATAGGCAGCAACCATTTCTTTAATTTCAGAAGTTTCACCAGTGTGAAAATGGTCTTGATGACATCAAAGGGAAGCCTGATGTTGATAGTACAGCAAAGCTGAAATGTCATGAACTCTAAGGGGTTTTCAGGATGATTATTTTCAGGTATGATTGGACATTAATAAGGTCACGGCCCTATCATTTCAATATTTCAAGCAGCAAATATTCTACTTTTAGAAAACTGTGCAACCACTAACAGCTAAATAATGGATTCTTTATGCAGGAAATTCAATGGCTCTAAAAAGTCTCACATAAGGAAAACTATTGCAGACCCAGAGAAAATTTGTTTGTCCTACTCTTAGATGAAAGAAAAATGGCTGAACAGGAGCTAGATATATACCTTACAGATAAAATTTCTACCACTGATTTCACAAACAGCTCAAGGTGCAGCAGTGTAAATCATACACTTTATGCACTTGAGCTGTAAAATGAGTCGTTTTTTCATCATGTGTTTTAAAGTATTTTAACACTGCTGTGGTTTAGGAATGGTACTCCCCAGTTCAGTGTTTAGGGTCTTCTCTTCCACAGTTTGTGTTGTATTTCCCCAGAGACCACCTGGCCAAGGGATGTTTGGCTCCTATTGCCTACTTAAGCAGTAATCTGTCCTGTTTAGGGGTAGCTGATGCCTCTGCACACCACAAGTTTGCATTGTGCTGTTGACTGCAGTTAAATCTGGGCTCTGTCATAACTGGCCATGTGTTTAAGTATTTATTGATAGTCATTAAATTTTTACACCATTTGCTTATATTTTCAGCAGGAAAATGCACATCTATATTTATACTAACATACTTCCACTTGCATTCAGCTCTTTATGATATCCTTACTTTCAAATTAGCTATCAGTTATTTGAGTAATGTTATGGTATCTGTTAGTTCATTTGCTAGCTAGATAAATTCCTATCTAGTTACATCTTTATTAGTAGTACTATCAATAGCCTCACCTGGTGTCTGCTATCTTCATAGAAAAAATATGCCTTTTCCACTTAAAAATATACCTTTCTAATAAGTTCTTACTTTGAATAACCTATATATTATTGAATTTTTTGTTGTTTTTTTTTTTGTAATATCCTATTTTTTTTTTCTCATTCTTTCACTGGAATTTCTACTAATAATCTATTATTAAGTTTTTTTGCCCCACAGTTGCTTTTCTCATTTCCTAGTGCTTTGCAGTAATACTTGTTAACAGTTGCACTTGTCACCTGCAGTTCTGGAGTTTGGTTTCTTTAAGATAAAACAGTACATTTTGTTTCATTTTAGCACAGACTTTTTATGATAAATTTGTGTATCAATTATAAGTAATAATGTACTGATAAGAAAATGATGTTGCTGTTGTTAGTTGAAAAATGTAAAAATAGAATATATTCCCCTTAATTATAAACAACAGCTATCATCAGTAATTTGTCTTACAATACTACTTTTCTTACTGTGTAGCCACCATTCACAGTAAATTCAAAAAAATGTGGACTACAGGTTATTGACCATTACAAGACATTGAAAAAAGCTTATTTCAAGATTTTGCAACTTCATTATAGTGTTGTCTGTCTTTTGAAATGTTCTATGGCAGCTGGACTAAAAACCATTTGATTTTGACTACCACCAGTAAAGTAGCAGTACTCTTCTGGCCTTGAAGCTTGTTGTAAATAGCAGAGAGGGTCTGCATTGGATGATGATTCTAGGCATTATATACTAAGGAATATTTATATTTTTAAAATATTCCACCTGCTACTAATTGAGTCAAGCTATTTTTCTAATGAACTGAAAAAATAGGGCAAATTTGATTTCCAGAATTCCTTTTAACTAAAAATTATTTTAATTTTCAGGACTGCCTGTCAAAAAGCTTACTGGATATCCTCAATCAGTTTAAAGGATAGCAATAATCTTTCTGGCATAATCTGCATGAATCTTATTGTTTTTCCAAGTGCTTAGTCACAGCAGAAGCCCTTTACAAATCCTACTACATAAGAATTCTTGATGTAATTTTTCCGTTTTAAAAAACGTCAAATTATCTCCAATTTGTTTCAGTTTATTTCCCTCTTGTGAATGGTTCTGTGCCTCACATATAGCTTCATTTCTCTGTGTTAACCCACAGCAGGAGGGCAGATGTCACAGGGTGACTTTACTACCTGTACTTTCTCCTCTCTGATAGAACTAGTTCACATGCCAGTTTTAAATAGCCTCCCCAAAATGTGCAATGGCCACCACCCACTGAGATCTAAGTCAGCCCCTGCTCAATTGGAACTTGGCCAAAACTGTGCTGCTGTGATGCAGAGCCTGTCACACTGCTTCTCCCTCTGATGTGGAAATGGAACTAACAGTCAGCAAATCTCTTTAATTTGGGCCTCTTAGTCGGGAAATATCAGTAGGAATCTTACTTAAAATACCAGCAGCCAGCAATAATGGCAAAAAGCCCCTTTCTAGTTCTCTGTCTAATCTTTGTTTAAACTTCCAAAGTGTGCAAATCAAGGCTGCAGAACTGTCGGTTTGCACAGGAAGAAAATGCATCACTCATTGTTAATTTTCAATTAACAAACATCTCCTTAAGTAACTTCTCTGACTCCTCAAGCCTCCAATATACTAATATGTAGTTTTTAAGCACTTATCTCTCCAGTTTTGCAAATGGCAAAAAAATTTCTAATATTTATGTTAATATATTGCTAACATTTAATATTATGAATCTTTGAATTCTTTAGGTTTAACCAGATCCAGAATGTTCTTACTGCATATTTTGTTGTAACAAAAATGCACATTGCATTGATGTAAAGTCATAAATGTTACATTAAATATGGGTAAAATTTGGACATGATCTTATAGAGATATAACACACTTCAAAATTTTCGGTGAACCTGAAGTAAAAAATAAGGTGAGGTGTGATGAATTGTGGATGAAGAGACAAAGGGATAGATTAGGTGAGATTTAGCAAGTTGGCAGTTACAGTTTTATTACTGCTCATTTGCAGGTGTGGTGGGACAGAGAATATGTGAGGAATACTGATGGAGGTAAACAGAAAACTGATTCACCACCTTCTTTCTTGCCATAATTCCATCAAAAGCTGCTTCTCTTCTCCACTTTCCAGTGGAAGCATGTGTGAAAGAAAACAGCAACAGAACATACTTTATTATACTTTATATCACATAAAAGAAATACAAAGATTGTTTGCAAATGTGGCTTGAAACTGACAGCTCACCAGGGCTGACACAGTGGCTGATGCACCTCTTTGGGCATCCCCCATTGCAGCTGGACCAGCAGGGCTGTGTGCAGGTGCACAGGGCAGAGCACAGAGATGCCCAGATGTGTTGAGCTGCCTCAAATATGCAGATGTGTGTAGGCAGATGACCATGAAGTAGAGACATAAGTGGAGAGCAACAGAGTCCATTTTCTTGCTCTAAGGCAGAGTCCCAGAAGTAACACTTGGGAATGCCTGTCATACTTTCAGATGTCAGCATGTACTCCTGAGAGAGTATTCCCCATCTGCTTTAGGACAGATTTTAAACAAGAGCTGCAGAGTCCTTAAGAGTATGTTTTGAAGTTACCTTGCAGAACTTGCTCTAATCACTGCTTCTATCTGGCAGCTCTTATAGTGATCAGCTCTTTAACCCCGATTCCTGAGAAATAAGATTCTCTGGTTGAATGGCTCTGTGATACCTCCATGCTGGAGAAATGATTAATAAAGCAGTGTTGTTCCTGAGATGGTGTGTGGACAGTTCATGCCACTGCTATAATCAAAGACATGATTCTACAGTCACCCAACACTGACAGAAAATTACTTTGATATTGGTGTGCCCTAAGGGAGAGGGGAGAAAAAGCTAAATATTCAGGATTAAAAACTTGAGACTGTGAAGGATAAAGTGCTCTCTGAGTCAATAGGAAACCAACCAGGAAACCAACCAGCAGATTACTAAAAGAAAACTTAATTTCACCCATCACTTTGCTCCTGACTGCTCATGTCATAAAACCATATGTAAGGCTTCACTTCAGTCATGCACAAACTGGAGATATTAATAGAGCACACGGTTGGTTTTCTTTTTACATCAGCCATCAAAGTGAAAAAATAAAATAAGCTTTTACAACCATTAACTTCTCTGTCATTTGCCTGTTGAACAGGAATTCTCCAGATTAATTTAGTTCCAAATCAACAAAGCTTCATTTCATTTTGTGTATTTTTCTTTAAATTCCAAATTTTTGAAAGCAGTCTCACAATACACAATTTTCCATAGACATACAGTTTCCAGCATGTGCAATTGAATCCACAAACTGCCAGTTTACCTAAGTTTACATTTTTGGTGAATAAAATTTTTGACTGAAAAGCTTTGAAAAGTTCTAATCATCATCTTTGTCCTTCTCACAGAGTTCTGGGGAGCTTGATTATGAACTTGTCTTGAGATAAGTTTATGAACACATCATGAGAATATCTTGTTTCAGTTGCTCTATGAATGTAAGGATTTTTTAACATGCAGGTTGTGACAAATCCACCTTATATTCCTGAAATTTTACAATAGTCTGCCCCAGAGCATGAACTTTTCATGCTGTAATTTAGTTATGCCAAATGGGAATACTCTATGGAAAGTCTTTTTTTAATCAAAAGTTTTTAACAAAGCCAGTTTGCATAGCAAAAAGAAGAGTCTTGTTACTCAAGAAGAGAATTGCATGGATGTTGCTTTCTGGTGGCTCATCACAATGCTTCAGGTATATTAATCTTTTCAAGGGAACACTCTAGGCAAAGTTTGAAATTATATGTCTCTAGACATATAATTTATATATCTGTAGACAAAAAATTTTGTAGTGGTATGTATTTCCACCAGAACGTTCTCATGCACCATTTTTGAAATGATTTTGTGTTGTTTTTACTGAGCTTTCCTGTCAAAAACCAGTTTTCATCACCAGACTGGGGCCTTCTGTTCAGCATTTTTAGAGCAGTCAGGGGTGAGGGTATGAGACTCCCATGCCTGCATTAATAAATTGCCATTTGCCTCTGCTCTGCTATCCCTTGCTCCCTCTGCAGCAACAGATCACACACTGATAGTAAATCAGCTCCAGTATGTTTTCCTAATTTTAGTTTTGGGCTAATCTATCTAATAGCAAAAAACATCTGGTCTAGTTTTGCTTTAAATCTGATCTATATAGCAGGAATCTGATCACCAAGGGACCAGTGGAGTCACACCAGGTCAAGTTCTTTACCTGCACGGAGTTAAAGTGGAATCCATGTGAATAATAAGGTACTGCTTTATATTATGTTATGTCATTTTTATAGGAGTAACACCAATAATAAAACTTTGATATTAGAGCAGATTTAGGCAATAAATTCCAGACAAGTAAAGAAACCCAGACTATGACACCGTCAAGATACAAGAAAGATGAACAAAATGATTTTGGTAGGAAATTGCCAGGCCCCTTGTATGAATTTGGATGAGTTTATAAACAAGATATTCTTTTAAAAAGTAATCCTTGCAAGAATTTTGCTTGGTAGACTCCTGGTAAACCATGCATCATGAGCATCCATGTGACTACCATGAAAACTGAGGAAAAAAGTTATAACATTTATAATGGGAAGTTGCTTTTCATTCTGTACTTAATCTGCTTAGATAACAATATGTAAAAAACAACACTGGTCTCATGAAAAAAAAAGAAAAAACTTGAGAAAAATTCCTCAGTGAATGTTTTCATTTCTGCTCTCACTTGAATTTTACACTACTTCTACTTATTTTTGGAAGTATGTTTCAATGGTTTCAACTTGCTGGAAACTATATTTTTAAATTTTGTGTCTCTTTTTATGCTGTCAAAATAGCATACTGCTTTGTTTCCTGTGTTTCATAAATCTGAGAGAATCTCAGGGTCATCCTGAGGCAACATGAGAGAATATAAAAAAATTTTTATAGCCTGGGGGTAAAGAAAAGGCCTTCCCGAATCAACAGTATGTTAGGGGATTTCTGCTCCCTAAAGTAACATTACTGCTTATGCACTCCTGGCTAAAAATTCTTTTTTACTTGGCCTTAAGAAGAGTGCATAAACAGCAACATTGCTTTAGTCAGAAGGAATTAATTATTGAAATCAATTATTGTTTCTTTCAGACTACTGCAATCAGTCCACAATGACTTGATGTAAAAAAAATAGTTTCTTGCTTGCTGTTTTTGTGAAGGTCAAATCAAATAAATCAAAAAAAAGCAGGTTTCTGGCATAAGACTTATACTTCTTCTATCTCCACAAATTTTTTTGGCTTTTACTGTGCATAATGCTGCATTGGCAGGGAGTAATAGTCACATTGGTAGTAGGTAGAAAACAGGTATTGTTTTGGTCAGCTACATTATAGAATGCAGACTGGTTTTATCATACAAAACCTTATGAAATCAGATTTGCTTCTCCATAGCATTTTTTGTGTGTTCAAAGGTTTGAATTCTGCAATAAAGTGCTCCACAGTCGGGTTACATGCAAACACAGGGAGAGAGCTGGGTACTGTTCAAGCTCTCTCACATGACACAGGATGCCCCAGGGCAGGCATCTAACATCTGATTTATACCAGACCAGAATCTGGCCCTTTGTTTCTTACTAAGGTCATTGTTTTTCTTTCTTGTGATTAAAGGTATTCCTATCTTATTTCTCTTGCCATAAAAACCCATTGAGTGAAAGACAAAATTCTTTTTCCAGCTGTATTTTCTAACGTATTCATGGCCACTTGGAAGACTATAAAGCACCCATGACTTTCAGGTTTTCTCTTTAATGTAGGTTAAACTACTGTCTTCTTTGTTACTATCTTGCTTATTTTGTAGCTCTCTAGAGTGCATGCCTTTCTCATGTTGTACTTTTGGCCTGACACAAAACTTGTTCTAAATATCTAACTTTTTCTGGAAAAGGTGACTCTACATTTAGAGGCTGCTCCCAGAATGAGTATTTCCTGACACCTGAACATCAACTGTCTGTGAGCAACACATGGCTTCTTCACAGATGTGTCATAGAGGGCAACAGCCAGAACTTCCTGCAATTACCAAAATACCTCTGTGAGCAATATTGGTTCAGGGTTGTTGGATCCCACTAGAACTTGAACTTGCCGCAGAGGACAAGAGGTAACAACACACATGCTGCCTTCTTGTAAAATTCAGGGGGAGCTCTGACCTCTCCTACCTGCAGGATGCTGTGTGCTGATTTAAGTGCTTTGGCTTCATTAAACTTGCTGTAGGAAACACAAAAACATACATACATGTTGGCAACAATATGTATTTTTGTAATTATTGGCAAAAGGTGCTATTCAGTTTAATATTATTGCCTGATGGGGTAAGGATTCTGAAATCTCTGAATTAACCACCCCTCTCTTGAGAGGCCTAATACATAAAATTTCTATTTACGTGTAGCTATGTTAATATATGTATCAATGTGTTGACATGATACAGCAATTGTGGATCATATACTTTGATATTTCAAATTGCTATAACTCCACTGGAGCCAGTGGTTCTGTGTTTATTATGACCATAATTACAACAGAAGATACAGTTCTCTGTACCTTAAATTGCAGCTTTGGCAGCTGTTATCATATATCTGCTTCTGATTTGATAGATTACTGAAAGGTCTCCTCAGCTGGCCGCCGCGGTGCTGCCTGCCAGGCGTGCTGACGGTGCTGACTCTAACAGACATCTCACATCTCATTCCTCTGCTCTGGGCCCACAAGTGATTTGCTGTGTGGAAGCAAAGATTCTGCTCACACCCTTACAGAACAGATTCAGTGTTGCTTGAGATGCCAACTATATAAAGCAACATCTTAGTATTGGTCTGTGGGGCTCCTGAACCTGATGGTAGAGCAACTTCTGCTTTACTCTGTAGGAGCTAGTGGCAGACTGGGAAAATTTCCCATCTCTATATAAAGTTGTGGTTTAGTCACTCCCTAAACTGTGTGAAGCTTTTCTGGAGATATTGTTGTTATTAATGAACAACATTTCTCACTCTGAAACCAGAGCGCTCTATGTTCTTAAGTGATGATGTTTTATTCTATAAGCCTTACTACAGCTGATAAAACTCAGAGACATTTCTACTTCCTTTACAGAAAATTCAATAGATAGCAAAAACTTGTTTAACTGCAAAAGGTGAATTTATCTTCTTCAGCTGATAGAAAAGTATATTGGTTTTGTGGTCAGAGATTCTGTCAAAGAATACTGGTTCTGGAATTGATGGTCATTTTTTTGCTTCATGCAGTGCATGAAATACGTTATTCATTTTATAATACAAGAGTTAGTTTAAAAATTCAGGATTGGCTGAGTTCTCCTGAGTGAAAAGCTGTCACATTCATGTATTCTCAAATAGTCTTACATATGAATTAGTGAAGAATACTGCATATACTTATTCTGACTTTATGGATGTGTGCACTTAATTCTCTGGTGTGACCTGCTGGTACTAGTAAGGGACAGAATTTTGGTTAGCCCTACACAAACACACAAATTATTGAGAACTCAAAAATATTGTACCTGGAGTACTTCAAAATATGCAGAAAATATTATTTTCATTTTTTTACATGTAGCCTTTTGCAAAATGGAAAATACAATGAAATTAAATCAATGAAAGAATATCTGGGGCCCCTTATAAAGAAATACAAATTCCAGAAGACCTTCAGTATACTTTGAGTTAACAAGAAAGTGACCTAAAGCACTGATAAGAAGGAAAGTGAGGAATCAAAAAAGGGCACTATTCATTTCATCTCTGTTTCTAATCTTCATTTACTTACCTTTCTTTGCTACATTATTTGCTTTCCTTTTATCAGCTTTCTATTTTTTTTCAAATCGGCTTAGTCAAAAGTGAAAGGGAAGAATTTCTAGGACTATATTAGAAAGACTTCAGTAACTCTAGGTGAAAATTCATTTCATTATGATTTCCAGCTTATAAATAATGTCATTAAACCTGAAATGTAGAAATCTATAAAAAAAATCTCAAATGTTATTTTTTTCTTACTTACCTCTTAAACTCTTATTAAAAAAATTAATTTATGAGATTTTAATAAAGACTCCTGTATTTTTGATGACACTTGAGATTTTGCCTTGTAATAAATAAAAAGAAATAACAATGATGCTTAAAAAGTTTTAGCAGGGGGTACATTCCCATCCAGAGAGCCCTGCATTTTATCTGGAAGGAGAGGGTTTAAATGCAAGGTCACTTTTTATTCTTCATATCATCACTATTATGATTTTAGTGTATTAATGGTCTTTGCCATTCGTGAAGTAACTGATCTCTTAAATCAATAAGCATGCTCAGCTGCTTGCCATTAAAATCAGTCAGTGCTACCCTTCTGTCTGATGTCATACTCAACTGTAAATATTAAGTAAGCTGTCACCTGGTTTTTCATTGTGTTTCACCTTTCAGAAGATAGATTTCTTCTCTATCAGTTATATGTAGAAGTCTTCTTAATTATCGTGGATATTTCCCTGTGGAATCAGGATCTCTTTAGGAACTGAAATGACTGTCCACTGTACTGAAAGGCATAATATAAGATAAATGGTTTGCAATTACTGATGTTTTAAAAATTAACATAACAGAAAAAAATTGTGACATTATGAATAAAGACTGGAGAAATAAATTTGGATATTACTACACTTTTTTTAGATATTAGCCAGTATAATAACCTTCTATCTCCATGGTCGAGTTTGGAAAATATGCAGGTCAGTTACACCTAGATATGACTTTTTTGTATTGGGATTCAGTTTGGAAAAATCTCATAAATGCACTTTCATGATCTTCTGATTATTGAATGTATGAGACAAATGAGAGAAATTCTGTTTCTTTTATTTCATGATAAATGCAGTGAAATTAAAATTATTTCAGAGGAATTGATTTTCAACGCTAATGCCCAGAGGAGCTCTTCATTGCTTACACAAAGAAGAAAAGAACAAAGATATTAAAATTAGCACATGTGGGACTTAATCCGCTCACTTTGACAAAGGGAAATGCAAATTATAAATGAGGTAAAATAGACATATGAAAGCATGCTTTTCTTGAAGCCAGCAGAAAGGGATAGAGCTATTACTCTGGCCAGGGAGGGTGTAGTGGGTGGGAAGATTTGGATTTCAGTGGGGCAAAACCTTGTGAAGAGACAGATCCATGCTTAGCCTTACCCACTTCTTGGGTTGCATTAACCAGCTTTGGGATCAATGGGGTTATGCAGAATTCCTGCTTTATCTTGTGTGTAGGTAGGCTTTATTCCACAATGTTCCTCTGCTGGACTAAATCAGACACAGTTCTCCAACTGAAGTTACAGTGCTTTGAACACATTCATACTTAAGTATGGTTTGTGGCACACTTGCATTTCAGGTTTGAATCCTGTGGCCAAACATGCTTTTTAAGAACTATATATTCTGTGTGAATCTTTCTTATGGGATTCTTATAACTTTTAGTTGCAGCAAGCTTGAGATTCAAGTAGGATGTCAGAAAAAATTAGACTTCCCAATAAGCAAAAAAACAGTTAATCCATTTGTTTTCTGCATCTCAGTAATGCGAGAGGATCTCAGCTAGATGAATTTGAATGACATGTACTTGATTTTCATTTAACACTTCAGGGTAGTAGACTTATTAGGGTAGTAGACTTATAGAGAAATATCTTTCTCTACAGACATCTCAAACTCCAAACCACTTGTCTGTCTTTACAGACTGATTGCAAAATCTTTCTACCATGATCACTATAGAATCATAGAATGGTTTCTGCTGGAAAGACTCTCAAAGACTCTCTTGCTCCAACCCACCTGCCATGGACAGGGCCACCTTCCTCTATGGTAGGTAACACAAAGCCCCATCCAACACGGCTGTGAACATGACCACAAATAGGGGACTCACCACTTCTCTAGGCAACCTGTTCCAGTGCTTCACCACACAGATTTTTTTCCTAAAATCTAATGTAAACCCACCCTAACCCTAACCCTAACCCTAACCCTAACCCTAACCCTAACCCTAACCCTAACCCTAAACCCTAACCCTAACCCTAACCCTAACCCTAACCCTAACCCTAACCCTAACCCAAACCCTAACCCAAAACCCTAACCCTAACCCTAAATCCTAGCCCTAACCCTAACCCTAACCCTAACCCTAAGACACTGGGAGAGTTTTTAGCCTGATGTATAAACCTTGTCAAGATATAGCCTCTTCTTATGTTCAGGTTGCCTATTTATATTGAATATGCAAGTTAAATGGCAAGTGTTTGTTTGAAATTTTTGAGCATATTGGTAGTTTAATAAGTGATAATAAATAGGTCTTCTGTCAACACATTCATCTAACCCAAATGTGGTTTGACCTTTTTTGAAGAACAATACATAATCCTTATATAACAAGGAAGGCAAGTATTGGACTGAGTTAGATGCTAACCTGTTTGTAAAAACAAGTGTCTAAGCTGGTCTTAAAGCTGTCCTAAACAACCTTCTCCATTGTGTTATTCATTGCTTTTTGCTAAAGTGTGTCTCAATCACTGTACTCTAAGGTTCAAGATTATTGATTCTTGTTTACAAAAATGCCAAACAGACAAACAAACAAAAAAAAGTCTTACTTTTTAACAGTGAGCAGAAGATAAGATACCAAATCTATTTCACAACTTCAGCCAACTGTGCCATATTGCTTCTTGAAAGCAAGTTAGCTCATAAATGAATAACAACGAATTTGCAAACATCCTCTCAATTCATACTGGCGTAAATGAATGAGATGCTAATTGTTAAAATGTATGTTGAGTTTTATTATTAGTGATGCATTCAGATTTTTTTCTGCTTTCAGCATTGTTGTGCTTTCTTGATTTCACATTACTGGGCACAGAATTACTTGTGTACATGTGTTCTGTGGATTATAGAGTAAAAATCCAACATCAAATGGGACCAATCCAGCTGAGAACAGTCTCAGACAGCAGCCAAGAGCCAGTGATTTGAAAAGACTGTATGCTCAGGCAAGTACAGTGTGGTACTTCTCCATTTCTGGCAATAAGGATCAACAAGCCAGAGACTGCATCCAGATCAATAAAATTTAGTAGCTCCTATCATTCAAAAGCACCACTGTTTAATAAAACATATTGTGCACACATTTCATAATGCTTGTTTAAACATGCTGCTAGTAATTTAATTGGTGTCTTGTAACTCTTCCCTTATACATTTATAATATATCTCTCTCTCTCTCTATATATATATATATATATATATCCATGCACATCTATATGGAGAGATATAGGTATGAGAATCACCATTTGTCTCTTGATTCTATGAACATCCATGATACACTTCTGTAATCTCTTTTCCAAAATGCAGCCTCCTCATCTGCCTAGCTTCTCCCTGGGTAAAAACATACCTCTCATCAAGTGTGCTGGTCTTTAATGTCTTTTATTTTCTTCTAAGTGTATTTCTCTTGTTACTGGGGACCAGATCTGCTCACACCGTTCAAGTGGAGTAGGTGTTTAAATACTCTGAGGTTTTGAGCTGTAGACCATTTACACTTACTCATTGTGTATCAAGACAACAGAGTCAAGGGTTTAATGATTTGCAGCAGTTTAAACTTATGAAGAACTTGAAGACAAAGGAGAATCTCATTGAAACCAATAGCTATCAGGCTATGTCCTGATAAATGCTATATTCACTCAATGCTTTTACATGAATTAAGTCTAAAGTGTTGACTTGCATGTTTATTGCTAAGTTGAAAATAAGTGCTTTGTTGGACTGAGTCCCAGAAATCTGCCTCCTTGAAAGAATCCACAGAGGCTCATCAGCAAAAGTTCACTGCTAGTACAAAAGTTGCCTATATTTTGCAGTGAAACTCTGCTTACTTTGTCCTTGACCTAGTATATTCAGCTTCACCATTTGGAAACTTTCCCAAAATATTTTTTCAGTAATTTCTCAGATAATATTGCCTTAAATGTCCTACCACTCTTATCCCTTTTTATTGGAAGCCCTAGCTAGTTATAGATGACATCTTAGTTTTGCTCTTTCAAGTTTTAAACCATTATTTCCTTTGTCATTCATTATAGTACTTTAAATAAATATTTTAAACTTTTTGTCTTTTAATTTAGTGTTTAGCTTTTAACATAATTTCCCTACACAATTTTACTTATAATAGCCCCTTCTGCACTGTGTATATCTTCACTCTCATTGTCTCTTTGGGAACATTTTTTAATGTCTTATACCAAGATTTTCCCTAATCTTCAGGGTCAGAAATAGTGCAAAGAAGTCCCTTGTTCTGGCAGATTTTATAGCTCACCTGCCTGATAGAGTAGAGAGTATTTCTCCCTACAGATCTAACTGATAGATGTTAGGAGAAAACAGGGGCAAACCTAAAGATGTTCTTTCTCATTACTGCTGATACGTTTGGAACGACACAAGGAATAATGCGCCTGGTAAATCTAAAGACTAATATAGTTTGTGCTTTCAATGAGATATAGTGAAGTAACAAATCAACTTTTTAGGGTTAGAAGCCTCTTGAGCTTTCTTTTTTTAATCAGACTATTGATTTTCTCGCAACATTCATTGTCTAAAACTTGATCACTGCCACTTTTCACCTTCATACCACAGGACGTACTGCAGCCTGAATAAAAGATATTGAAGTTCACAGAACTTCAGATAAAAATAGAAATCTCAAACTTTTTTTTTTTTCAGAAAAAAACCCACTCCTCTAAAAGAAGGGAAAATATTGTTGCAAAATACTCATAGCAAAATATTTTTTGTAATTTACCCCTTCATCCTGTAAAAACATTCATTAAGCTGTTTAGTCACTTTGTGACAGGTATGCAAATGTTACAAGGCATACTTTATCAAGGCTCAGCTAGCAGTGATGAACAGAGCTATTATGGGATGATATGCAAAAGTTCTCATGCATACCGTGTTTCCCCTATGAGAGTAGAAAATTTATGAAAAGTAATCAGTATCAACAAAGCTTTCTCTCCTCTCTAGAGCAACACAGCTTGAGTCCTTATAAAAGGATTTAATACAAAATACTTTAAAAGAACAATACATAATTTAGTGGCAAAGTAAATATCTTAAATAAATAAATCTCTCTCGCTCTCTGTAACTCTGCAAGCCGACCCTCCATAGTTTGGTCCAGTTTTTCATTTTGCCTTTGTTGGCTCATATTTTTCTGATGTCCTGATATTAACCTGAATTATCTTGTATACTATCATAAAAACAAAACTGCTTCTTTATTAAACCATGAGGATAAAGAAGCCAACCTTGCAAAAGTGTTTTAAACCCAGTAGTGTACAGTTGTTTTTAGGGGTTTTTTATGGCTGTTATTCAGTTCCAAGTCCCACAGGAAATGCTGCTTTCAGCTTTTCTTTAAAATCAAAAGATGCACCTCAAAATATTTAGAATAGATTTCAACTTAATAGAAAAAGGAAAGAAAAACATACATTTATAAGAAACTCTCAACTCCTGCAATGAATCTAGAAAGTCCTAGTCCTCCTTTCTATACAATATGCATTTTCTGGTAATTTTATTTTCTTCAGATCTGCTTTACTGGATAAAAGAGCAGTCATAAACAATGGTATGAAGCAGAGGATACTAGGGAGAAGAAAAGGATCTGTTTGTCCCTGTGGAAATCCTACACCAGCAGCTAATTTTCATTTGCAAAAATAAGAATCTCTCCAACAAAGAAAGAAAAAAGAGCCGGTGGCAAACAGAAGGAACTATTCTTGTAACATTTTAAAATATGTCTGCAATTGGAGGGAAGTTTGAGATTAAGTGGAAACATGATGTTGATGTGCTGCTGTATCTGGGATTAAATTGGTGCAATCACTTGGTCTGAAATAAAAGTATTAGTGAGGCAATGAAATCAGAGGACTGAAATTTTCTGGAGATTAATAACTGGTTGGTATGATCCAATGACCATCAAAGCAGTAAAAAGCAAATCCAGATAGTTATGTGGCCTCCAGATATTTCTTGCATTAGAGTTACCATGTTCTAAGATGAAAAGGAGAAATTATTTTCCTGCTGACATTTATATTTTGTGAAAAAAGTCAGTGAAACTTTGTAATAATTCCAAGGGTCTGAAAAAAAATATTTAATGTTTCAGATCAAGAAACAAGTGTGTTTAAATGTCAGTTTGATTTTGGGGTTTGTTTCAGGGAGCCTGATCTCATATGTATAGATGGAACCTACTGAAGATGACACAGAAATTGTATGTAAGGATAGCAATACATCCCAAGAGTCATATTTGTGGTTTGTTTGGAGGGGTTTTTTTGAACTTAGAGTTTCAGATTACATAATTTAGTTCCCTCAGGATCTTTTTTAATTAACTGCTGCTCTAGAAATTAACCAAATGTTACCTATATGACCTTGGAGCATCTTGGAAACTATATACCACCAAAGAGTATGGATGTAGAATGAAACTGAATTGAATAGATATCATGAGTTAGGATAATTCAGTTAAGTATTGACATGTTAGAGCCATTGTAAGCATAAGTTTATAAGGAAAAAATCTTTGGTGCATAAAAATAGATATTTACAGTTCTTTTGGTACATCGGTTGGGCACCTTTATTATGAAACAATGGAGAATCCATGCATGGTAATGAGATTCCTAGAAGACAGAAAGTGCCAATTTACACAGGGAAAAGAGGAAGATGAAAGGGAGGTATAGTCTATTGAAAAAGATTCACATGTTTTAAAACAAAGAATGTAGAAGGACTGTCAGCCTGCACTGATCAGCACAGACAGATAGAAATTAATTATATTTTGTTTAAGAAGCTGCCCCTGCAAACTTGGTCAATTTTAAAAAGCACATTAGAAGATTTTTCAAACTGGCTTTCCAATTACCTTGGATGGCAGGCAAAGTGCTTTGAAATGGAATTTGTTTTAAATTGGTAAATGCAACCAATTCTGACTGACATTATTTTCCTTATTCATAACATGGTGTTACTGGTCAATGTAATTCTAAGAGGTACACAAAAGAAGCTTTATTTTCTTTCAGACACCAGCAAGATGAGGGTATCAGGGAAAAGCTGCAAAATGTTATTATTTAAGGCAGACTGGATGAAGTAGGAAAGACAAAAGGCTTGCCCAAGAGGAAAACAACTTTGCTTGCAAAATTATATATGAGCCCTTCCAAGCAACAGTATAGTGTGCCTGGAAAAGATACCATTCTGACATCAGGAAATGTGCCATCCTGATGTTGTTTATGGCATCTCATGGTGTGTGTGACGTCCAGGTAAGTGTAAATCATCTGTCAGAACTGCTAGGCAGCAGTGTCCAGTCTCTGGGATGACTGTGCAAGGAATGCTTCCATCCTTTCTTCATTGGCTGACTGGGTTGTCTTTTTAAGCTTGCTGGAAAGCTATATAGGTACCCTTCTAAAATGAAACAAAATATTTCTCTTTCAGCCATTTTGATAATTTTTTGACTGAATTTAATTCTCAGTAGGTTTATATTCTCAAAGCTCCCTAAATGCAACAACACTGATTCCTTGAAATTCATGGTATTCTCTGAGTGGACTCCATAGAAAAACTCACCAAATACAAGGAATCATGAAGAGAAATCTCTTCAACAAAGTTTTAAGACAACTTAAAGTAACAGAGGAACAGATAGCAGAGAGTTCTTTTTACTTGACAGATTTTAATTTATATATTTTTTAAATATACATGGTGTAATTTGTTGCTAAATTGTGTTGCTATCACTGCCACCTTTTCCTCAGGCAAAAGGGCAATGGTATTTTGTGGGAGGATGAGATTTATCATATTTGTGTCATTTTTGAGACATATTCTGCAAACTCTAGCTGCTAGAATAAACCATTCTATCATATAAATTTCATACGGTAATTTCTTAAGCAAAGATTGAAACAGATCATATCAGAATATTGCACTCAATTAAGTAGTTTCCAATATGTTGCAACTTTTCCCACTTTAATAGCAAATAGGCTGTCCACATTAAAAAAAAAAAAAAGTGAAGGGTTAAGGAGTATAATAAAAACATTGAATGCCGGCATCATGTCCTATATCAATTCTCAATTGCTTTATTAGGCAAAACAAAGCACCTCTCCAGCTAGCATTTATCAACACAAATTTTTTAATTGTTAACAAGTGTGCAATTACTACATAATTGAAGACAAGAGCACATTAAAAAAAAAAAAAAAAAAAAAAAGCCAAAACCGTATATCATGTATTTTTTGGTGATCCTTTGATAAATGAGATCAGCAGTCTTGTAAGAATGCTTCTTATTTGTTCCCTAAAAAAAATATCATCCACCATCTAGACTGTATGCTTACTTGGGCTGTAAGGAAAGCAGAGTCTGGGGTGATGCTCCTAGTTTTGCTTTAATATTCTGTACACTCATAAATAACAACTACCCATTCAAAGAGACACTACAGCAGGAAGAAAGTAGAGTGCCACCAGTAACCTCGAGCTTTCAGAAATCACCAGTAAGTTTTCAAACTTTTGGGAATTGCAAAATTTTACAAAAACCATGTAATGGTTTTAGGCCAATCTGTGTTATGCTTATATGCATTAAAAATTCTCAGAAGTTGTAAGTTTTATGTAACATGCACAATATTTATTCTGCTTGGTGTTTGCCCATTACCTCTTGGACTGCACTAGTTCTTTCTCTTTTTCTCTTTTTCTGGAGAGAGCTGTATAACTTTGGCACACTTCTCCACTCTTACAGGTATGCCTATATCTAGCAGTTACTCACAGTTTCCTCTCAAGCATGCTTTCCCTTGGGCACTCTGTTTTGTGCTCTGCTTGCCCTTGCCCTCAGCTCCCTATAGCTGCCATACATTGCACTTTCTGACTTTCTCCCTGAAGTGGGCAGCTTCATAACAGAGTCTAATGTTTGCACCAACCTCTTAAGGTGTGATTATCAGTAGTAAAGTACCTTATTTCATTTATTGAAATAATCAAACTTTAATTAATGTATTCACTTAAATTAAATATGGAAACATGGAAGAATATCTAGTGAAAAAAGAATAGTGAGATTTAACAGGTCTTATTTCATGCCTTATAAATACAATTTCAGAAAAGTTCAATCATTATTTCCCATGCCTCTGTCTTATAATAATGGCCTACAACATCTAATGTAGTTATATTGTCAACCTTGATTTATGTTTATGAACTTAATGTTATATAGCAAAAAATACAGCTAAGGGACACACATTATGCAGTTCACTTAATCTTTAAGTATAGGAAAATCTAGAATTCAGTCTTGTCCACGATAATCTATAAATCCACAATGAGATTAAACAAGCCCCTTCATTTGTGGATTTTGCAACTTTTTGCAAAGTGGCAACTAATGACGTGAAAATTGCAACTAGTGAGAGTTGCTCAACCTCAGTTTTTCCACAGTACTCCAGGAGTTAACAGAAAAATAGTGGTTCCTCTTTTCTCTGAACAGCAGCTAGAAAATATTTAAGTCTCAAATTTCACAAAGAAAATGTAGTGAATGTCTAGAAAACTAAATGCAGTTTATAATGAGACTCATCATGACTATCCAGACAGCAGGTGCCACCAAATATACTAAGAAAAAATGCCCCAAGGATAATTAACAGTGAGATAATTCATACTTATATACAGTTGTCTTTGCAGCTAAAAACGGAAATTTAAGAAAAATATCACACTGAATAAAATATAATAAGCATATTTTTAATGCAATACTACCCTAAGTAGTATTTTTCCAAATAAAAATAAAAGTAGTTGCAGAAATTTAACTTAAAATAATTTGAAAACACAAAAATGTTTTAATAAATAAAGAAGGCTCATTAAAAGTCTAATCCATAATACTAACTACAAGTTCAGAATTAAATAAATTTGTGACAAGCAAATCAGGTGTATAGTTTTATCTTTCCACATTCAAATGTAATTATTTTACATTTATAAAGTCAGTTAAAAGGGAGTTTTCAGATCTAGGGATTAGCAATTGTGACTTTACCTAAAGAACATCACTATATTACTCTAAAATGCCTGTTTATAGGGCTTTGCAAGCACAAGGATGTGTCAGTATTCTGATAAAAACTGAAATTAACTTTTCTTTTTTGTCCTGTTCTGATTTCAGCTGATAGTACTTGCTCTGTTGAAGGCAGCATAGCCTAATTAATAAAGAACCAGGCCAATCACAGACCAGAATCTTGATCAGTAATTTCATTTGTCATATTATCTCCAAGTATGCAAGATGATGAAATGCATATTTTCACTGCATTACAGTACAAGCATGAAAGATTATTAGAAATTCCAAGTGCAGTATTAGAAACAATTTCATTGTCCTGTACCTTATGTAATTGTCTAACATAAAATGACTTGGGAACTCATTTAGAAAGAAAAAGTCATCGAAATCAGGGAATTGTTTGTCAAATGTCTAAGAGGAATCCTCCTCACAGTAAGTATTTCAGCCATGGTAAAATGTTTTTCTATATATTTCATCCTAATTTATGCAGTAATTAATTCAGGAAGGTCCTAAATCCCATATTATGCAGGAAGAGAAATCAGATGATCTTAATATCTCTCTCTGGCTTTCAGAATACATTATCTAATTAACAGTTATCCTGAAGCTGTGAAGAGTCTAAACACTTGTTTCCCTTAACAGCAGTTATACTAATTTCCCTTTTGAGTGCACATTTGGTTTTTCAAGTAGTTTTTATTACAAGCATAGATATCTAAAATGCACACTAGGGTTAATCTGTCCTCATGCTTCCAAAGGATTAGTTTGAGATTGCCCAAGACTAGACAAAGCAATTACTTGCTTCTTCTACAACAGAAATTGTAGTAGCTGCTAGGTGTATTTTAGAAAAAGCAAAAGAAGTCAGATGCATAAAAAAATAAATAACCTTTTCTGATGCTAACATTATCTTCTTTCACACTGACATTATTCCAAGACATGTTTCACCTTTCCTAAATGAGTCCTCTTTGTTTTCATGAAATCATTCTTCTCTTGGTAGCCTTAGACTTTAAAAGAAAGTCACACATAACAAAGTAATGAGACAGGTTTTTTTTCTTATTATTATTTATAGTCTGATAATTTTAATGACCCAATTTAGTCTCAATTGATTTCAACATATTTTTCTGATTACTGGGCAACATAATATTCTCCAAAAGCTGCAGGGAAGGGAAGGGAAGGGAAGGGAAGGGAAGGGAAGGGAAGGGAAGGGAAGGATCTAACATTCATAGGTTGTAAAGCCAAAAGGACTGTAATCAATAAGGGAATAAAAGACCATAGGAAATTAATTGTAACAGAGACAGAAAAAAACCCAAAATTGTAAAGTTCTGTGTAAAGTTTGAAGAGAGGATATTTTTCTTGAGGGATTCACCCTTTTCAAGGTTTAATAGCCTTATAGAGAGATATACTGCAGGCTGAGCTTGGTACATTGCAGATTCTTGAAAAGTATCTGCCCTTATAATGAAATCCCATTTCAAATATAATTTTCAAATGAAGAATCACTGAAAACTACCATTCTACAGGGACGGCTAAAATTCTACATCTTCAGTTGGTTTAAGTAAGCTTTGAAAAAGTAATATTTTGACTTAAGTATTTAATATACAGAAAATGCCAAACTATTACTGTAAGCAAGCTCCTGCATGTTTAATTCCAGTTGTAAATATTTAAACAAATTATGAAAATCTTTACAAACCAGAGTTTTTGCAGTCAGACACATTGCCATCTTTCAAATTACTTAAATTTCAGAGATTAATACAACTGAACTGAACCAGCTGTTGTTCCATAACTTTAAGAAAAGGAAAGTTGGATTAACTCTATTTTATAAAATTTTCAGCAAAGGAAACAAATTCCTTTGCATTTGGCAGAAACATCCAGACATTGTAGAGAAAAAGATGGAAATAGAGCACTAGAGTACAGTCCTTTCTCACTTGAGGTTCTGATGTCTTTTTAAAAAAGAAACCAAGACTTTTTTCACTGTCTGTCACGCAGATAGTACTACTTGTTTGTGTAGTTCATGTTTGTGGAGTTCTTGTTCAAAGCAGTCATATTCATGAAGAAATGTTTCCATCCCCACCTTGTGTTTACTATCTCTTTCTGGGACAATAATGAACAACACAAAGCAACTTCTGTTCTTTTTAGTTTTGTGGGTTTTTTTTATCCAGGCTACACTTAAAAAAGTATGAGTTATTATGACATCAAGAATTAAAGGGAAACTCCATGTGTCTGTAGAAATCTCATGCAATTGAAAAAAATTAGTTTTCTAGCAGCCATGAGAAGATATCCAGGCAGGAATTTTTCTAGGTAAAGCAGTGCATGACAATTAACTTGCAAAATATCTTTTATCTGAAACTATGGTAGAAAGGTAAGGTATCACAGAATCAGAGAACTCTTAGGGTTAGAGGGAACTCTGGAGACCATCTAGGGCACCACCCCTGACAAGGCGGGGTCACTTAATCCAGGTTACACAGGAATGCATCCAGGTGAATTTCGAATGTCTCCAGAGAGGGACACTCCACAATCTCCCTGGGCAGCCTGTTCCAGTGATCTGCCAAATCTCAGAGCAAAAGTTCTTCCTCATGTTGAGGTGAAACCTGTTGTGTTTTGTCTATAGTCTTTGTTCTTCTTCCTTTTGCTGGGCACTGCCCAAAAAGGGTCTGCCACCTTGGCATCCAACCTTGAGATCATTTTATGCATTAATGAGATAGTTTTAATTTACAATATATTTATGGTTTAAACTCTTTAAGATGTACAAAGAAGAGCTACACATATCTATTTCCTCCTTTAATGTTTCCTTTTTTTACCTTCAGGACCAAAGGAATGTTATCTGGTTTTTCCCATTTCACAGAGGTCAAAGGAAGGAGTGGAGGCTCCTTTAGAAATAATGACACCTCCACGGAATTCCACGGGGCTAGCTTTTTTTCCCAGCTGTTTTCATGCAAAAGGTTTGCCGTCCAAATTTTACTGGTAAAAAAATGCAGTGGGAAGAGGTAGGCTGCAAAAACAGGTTCTGAACGGATTTTCTTACTTTTACTGTGTATAAATTATGAAAAAAAAGCATTTTATGCAGAGATATAAAAATGAGATTAAAACTGTGACTTGAAAATCTTATGTGTTCTTTCTGCATTAAATTGCTTGCTCATTTCCTCAATATTCTTTTGGTAGTCTACTAGAAGGTAAATTGCAGCCAATGAAGTGTTTTTCCACAAGTTTCAAATGATACTTCAGAAAAGAACTTCTATAAAACCATTAGATACAGAAAATGTAGTGAAAATGAGGGGAAGGGTGTGTGTTAATTTGTGTGTGTTTAATTCATAAACATAAAATATATGTACCTAGAGAGAGAGAAAGAAACACTTGTCACCATTTTTACCAACAACATGACACAGTTCTTTTAATGTACAAGATTGATTTTAAAGAAGGAATAAATTAACCCAGCCCTTGCAAATGTTCAGTACTTTATCCCTGATACAGCATTGCTGAGATAAAAATCAGACAGCATACAGAGCTGTGTCTGTGACATTTTTGGACTTTATTTTCAACAAGAGTTCGTCTATCAGAATTCAACTATTGTTCAATGCAATTTTTCTTTTTGGAAGGTTCCTTTGATGAAGGTTGGGTCTGGTTCTATAATCCTTGAGTGTGATAACAGGGCCTGGTTGCTGAAGGACAAGGAATGAGAAAAGGTTGCAGTGCACAACTGAAGTCTGTATGTTATGGTGTTTCTAAACAGATATAGATCATACACTGAAGTGTCACCAAATGAGTAACTCACATGCTTTTCATATCCAGTCAAACTTTAAGAGAATGAAATATGTTTGCTAGTATCAACTCGCCCCAGTAGACAGTAATCCACATCACAAGAAACACTTAATTGAGTCCATTTGGCAGTTGCTGCTCAGCAGGGGCCTTGTAATGAAATAACATGTAATAACATACCTCTCATCCCTAGAGAGAGTGTCCCTGCAGGTCAAGGTTGAGGTCATATCAAGGGCAAGGTCAGGTAGCTTATGTTGTAGCTGCTATTGCCACATCAAATTACATCTCTTTTTTCTTTTTTTTTTTAATGGAAAAAATTCACTCTATAGACTTTATTCTAGGTTTTAACTATGTTAAACATGTGTTTGTTATGTCTCCCAGCAAAATCTCTGTCATATTAGAGCATATTATCACTCAAAATTAATACTTCATACGTGTTATTTACTAAACTAATCTTAATTGATGCGGCTATGATTTTTAGTAAATTATTACACAAAATACTTTTTCAGTTAGCAAAAAGTATTGTTACAAACCAAGACAACAGAGTACGTAGATGATGCTAATTATTTTACGAGAATTGTTGAGCAACTTGAGGAGATACAAAGAAAAGACAATGAAAGACAGTGAACCTTCCACTCCCACTCTATAATACTATTGTACAACAATAAAATATTGTTATATACCTATAATTAGAGCTGTCAAAGGGTTTTATTATTGGCTTTAATTAAACACATCAACAAATGATCAACAACTGATAAGTCAAAGAAGGACCATATCATTATTTCTATTCAATATCACTTAAAATCAGAGTTTAGAGTAAAGGACTCAACTGATGATCCCTTACTGAGCTACTTGGCTCAGTTATGCCTTGATTACTTGATTACTTGTGGGCTAGGGATGAGAAGACAAGGAAAATGTAACTTGTGGTTTAACAGTTTTGTTGATAGGTAGGTATAGAATTGAAATTGTCGTCTCCACTTCTGATTTTTTTTTTGTTTTCTTGTTTAATCCAATAATATTATAATGTAGAGCCTGTACACATTTCCAGAGACCTTGTTTTAGAAGTTTGGCCTTTTCCCAGATTACTCTTAAGCATAAGGAAAGAGTCAGGCTACATTCTGTTGTGTGTTACTGACTGACCAAAACTACCAGACTACATTATAGAAATATGGAAATACAAAAGGTTTCCTACTGTTCATTTTGAGATGGTGTAAAAGAGAATTAAACACCTCACCTAAGTGGACTTGATTTTCTGATGGAGTCCTTATCTTTCCAATGAGTACTGACATGAAAGTAACTAAAGTCAGGCAGCCTTCAACTTTTCAGAACGCTCTTTCTTTTTCTCTTCGTTGTCTGTAAGGAGCTTGGCAGCTACACAAGGGGGTCTGGATTGTCTGCTGCTCTGAAAATGGGCTTCTAAATTAGCTGTGAGGATATGCCTCAAGGAGGTATTTCCAGTAAGCAGACTGCCTTCTACCCTTATTTCCAGGCATAATATTCTAGTTCTAATAGATATCCAAAAATTAATTACTTATTTTTAACACATAGCAGGGAGCTGATTTTATTAACCTCTAAATGAACTCAGACAGTGCAGCCAGAAGCCTTGAATTCTTCATCAGATTGCCTTGTTTGTTTGCAAAGCAAGCATCTGCACTCTGCTTCTCTGTCAGCAAAGATTTTAGAAATAAATTATTTTATGGTAAATGCAAGGAACAGTATATGTGTACACCAGATGACTGAATGTGACAAGATTTTGGTGAGCAACAATGATAGTTCACTCAAGGAGAACTGCTCAAGGAAACTACACAAAGAAGGAGCCAGCAGTTATTTTCAGAAGGTAAAAACTATCGCTAGAAAGAAAAAATAGATCCAATCTTTGGTTTTGTTATGGCAAATTAAAATAACTTAACAAGGAGTTGTCCCTTTTTTCAGAATGTAATAAAAAAGTTCAGGTTATATTGTACATGATTTAGAAGAGCAGATCTAAATAAAAAGATGTCTTTAGAGAAAAATGAATTTAAGTAAAAATTTAGTGTATCTGAACAAAAATGAAAAAGTGATAAAATATATACTGGGCTGTCAATAAGACACCTGGACTACATAAAATATTTTCTTGTGCTATTACCATTAAAGATGGATGCAAGGAGAAACATTAATTTTCAAAGGCATTTGGGAAAAACATCTCTAAAAAACACCATCCCACCATCCCAACAGACATTTTGAAAATACAGTTTCTTCATCACCATTTGGGTTGCAGAACCATGTTGTTTTAAGTGGCCAGCAAGGTTAGGGTTAATAGGAGAGAACATCACTGTTCCCTCCATCTGAGTAAAAATGGGTAACCATAGCCTAATTCTACCTTAGGATATAACTCTGGTTACATCTCAATTTATAGAAATAATTAGATCAAATTAGATCATGGAAAGTTTAATTAACCAGGCATAGTTTTGAATTAAAGTCCATTTTCTATGGAAATTGGAAAAGGCCTAAGTAATTCAGTACTCATTATATCATGATTTAGCATCAAGCATCATGGGGGGCTGTAAGTCAGATATATGAAAAAAAGCAAAGAAGATGTCAACTCTCCTAGATTTTGGACAGTATTTGGATGTCTTGTCTCGTAGAAAAAAATAAACAGGTTTGGAGTGTTAAAGAGAGTTTAGCAGGCCAGTTTTGAACAAGAAAAAAGTTAATTTGGACCATTACCTAGACTCAAAATTTCATGTCATTGTTCTTTGACATGCTTCCACCATAAAAAATGTTAAATGTAATTCTTGCTTTTATATATTTTTGAAATATGCACATAATCTACTACTAATGTGAAAGGGACCATTATGAAATATTTCACCCAGTGCAACAGTGTCTAATTATAATTAATTCTATTAACATTCATTATGACAAATTAATTTGTATTAATGTGGATGAAATCTCATGATTTGATCAGAAATTGGAACTAATTCATTTCCACCTATTATAAAGAGTTATTTATTATACAAAGAACTTCCTTTGCTTTTGAGGTACTCTTGAACATAATTTCTCACCCTGTGTATTATAGAATCTGTAAACTAGAAAAACTATTGTCTGTAATACACTTCCTGATCCAGCACTACCTCAATTATGCAAGTTCCAGTACTCTCTAAGGCTCTGGCTCCCTTACTACTGAATATGAGTAGACTTTTCACACAGGAATTCATTCAATATTAGTAACAAGAATAAAATTATTTTTTTTAATCTCGTCCAAAATCCTTTTTTGTTCAGCCAGAAAACATGAAGGTGTTATACATAAATATTTTAAATCTCTAGGTGTGGTGTTTCCAGCAAAGATTTTTCATTGATCTACATGTGTTTAGAACTGATTTTAATGGAAACATCTACATTAGAGATGTTAAGGATGAGGTTTTGTAATGTGTTTATGAAAACATGTTGAAAGGGATGAGGGACAGACTTTACCACTTTGGCTTTTGTTCAGCAGTGCTCTAGGAATCAAAGAGTTTCACTGAAATCAATAGCACCTATTACAGATGAAGGCACAGCTCACCATGAGTGAGGGTCTGGCTACTAGGAAAGTAATATTGAGATTGCTTTCATTTTAATGACTGAGAAACTCTAAAACATCCATCCATGCTTTTGGGTGAAATGAGTAATGCCCACTAAAGTTACAAGATTTATGAGGGATGTCCAATTCAATTTCATTACAAAAAAAAATTAAAAATTGGTTCCCTGCCTTTAAAATGAAAACCATATGCAAGGAACAGTGTTTTTCTAAATTGATGCAGGTACTGAGGAAAAAAAAAATCTTTAAATAAGTATTGTCATTTATTATTTGTCCATCATATTTATAGAATTAGTTAGCAGAATCTGCCTTCATGATACTTGCTAGAGATTGTTTCAAGAAAGTTTTAGTATTCAGTATTTCATAAATGAAACAGCTTATTTGATCTTTCAGACACATAAGTGACCGTAGATAATTGTGCTAAAAATGCTCTAACTCAAGTCCAAAATCAGCCCCTCCATATCTAGAAGGAGATGCCAGCTCCTTTCCCAGGACAAATCTTAGTGCTCAGCTAATACCTGAGAGATAACACACTGAACAGCTCTATTGCATCATTGCTGGATTGATATGACATTCAGGTATGTGAAGTGTGAAAGTTCCTTCCCAAATTACTGATTGTTTTAAAATTAATTTAAAGCTGTGTGTTCCCATCTCCACCCTAAATTGAGCAATCTGATGTATATTCAACCCAAAGTACACATCTACAGTTGAGTTGAAAATGTGGCTCTTTACTTCCTAAGGGATTGAAGTTTGAATATATAATTCAGGTGGCACGTTCAAGCAACTGAAAAGCTTATATCTACCAGACATATAATGGATAATACACATGCTAGATCTATACCACAAGTAGTGGTAAAAATATTTAACTAATAAATTATTCAGGAAGGCTTTTATCCACCTTTTCCTACTTAAAAATTAAAAAATAAAAGAGATACAAGAACCTGCTTTGTGTGAAATTATTCTTTTTTCATAACAAAAAAATTCTGAATGCCTTTTCTGGTTTCATGGTCCCAGAGCTCACAGAAGAGTGGAATAATTTTCTAAAACAAAGAGACTTTTCTTTTTTTCAGCATAGGAGATTGTATTTGCAATGATCTAATAATATTGTCCCAAATTTCAATGATAAACATAAAAACTGAAGATACAGTAACATTAACCCTGACTAAGATAAATTTTTTAACTGCACTTACCATATTTAAATTTCCTGTTCTGTTTAGAATAAATTCATCTTGGAATTTTTATTCCAGTGTTTGCTATTTTTTGATTATATACATTTCTGGTCTTTACTGTTCCAACAAATTGTCCCCCCAACAAATGGATTGATGAGTTTTACCCAATACCACTTTCATTTTTATCATTCACTTCTTAGTCACTTAGCAAAATAGTCTGAAGATCATACCAGTCAAATCATCGAGTCAAAGAGATTTCCCCCAATGTGATTTGAAGCTACCTCTTCACTGTCAAGATAGGCACTTAAATTTGAAGAAGTGTCCTTCACATTTGCCTGGCAATATCACCTGAAAGAAATATTTCTTAAACTTTTGCTGACAAAAAGATATTCTGGAATATTTTGCACATCTTGAAAGAACTATTCAATACAAGGACACAAATTTTCAGATAAGTTGGAATAGAAGAATTTTACAAAGATTTCTGTACTGCATTTTCTGAAATCAATAGGTCTTTGGAGATCAAATAGAGGCCCTGTGCAAGGCCATGTTTTAGGATAGCATTTATCAGATTTTTGAAATACCTGGTAGGTTGTGTATGGGTTTAAATCCCTCAGCCATTCCCAGGTCGTTTCAGCACATCTGCATTTTTTATCTCAATGGGTACAACTGCAGTTATGACCACAGACACACATTTTAGCAGAAGGGCCTTACTAAATCCCATAGTGGCAAAAAAGAAGCATGTGCATGGTCCCTTGGAAGTGGTTTAAACTGATCCTGAATAAAGCAAAATTTATTGATTTGTACCAACACTTTGCATGGACCTAATCATGCACGGATTATGATATGCACTAAAAGGTAGAAATTATCTAAAACCTTTTCATTCATTGAATGAAATACTTTTTATTTACATGACATTTATGGCATTACACAAATGTCCAAGGCTTAACTTCACAAAATTTAAATGCATGAATTGTAACCCACAGAAAGCAAAATGTCGTTCTTCCATCCTGGATTTGACTCTTAAAATTGAAGCACCAATTTCAGAAACACCTAAGGGATCTAGGAAGAGAATTTCTATTATAGTTCAGTGGGATTTGTGTCCATAACCTCTTTAGCCTCACTTAAAATCGCAGTCAAAGATTAATCTCAGAATGAAATGTATCTTTTTCATATCTGGACAGGTCAAGACCTCTGGAATGGAAGTTGAGCTCTCTTGCATGTCAGGCTTAGACCTATCTGTATGGAAGTAGTCAAAATATGTGCAAGATGCTAAACTACAACATAGCTCTCCTTAGTTAAAAAATGTACAACAACAATTCTTTATCGACTGAAAACCAGAAGTAATTTCATTGCAAGTGTTTGGGGACATTTTTATAGGTGGCAATCTACCTTCATCAATACAATAGAGACCTAAGTTATTGTAATTTTTATTTGATTTTCCTATTATTTTTTAATTGAAATTAAGGTACTAGAAAAACTCAGAGCTGAATTTTGAAATTCAGGAAACTACCTCACACAGTGATTGCTCTCTTCTTTTAATGTTCAGTGCCATTAAGAGTGGATTAGACAGAGTTGCCAGCCTGAGCTGTTTTAAACAAATGGAAAATCATTAACAGCAATCTTTTGAATCTTTGTGCACAGGGCAGCAACTGCTGGAAGGAAACAAGACCAGAAGAGGACCTGTAGAGATCTGGGTAAGCAGACACTGGTAGATTAATGACTGGCATTGTCAGAACTGAGTGATGGGGAACTGCAGAAGCTTCATAGGCTCACCCCTACTAGTGGGTGTTGCCATGGGTACCAGCTCAGAGGTGTCACATTAAAAAAAAGGGGGGAAAGGGAGAGACAGATGAACAGCAAAAGGGAATAAAGAATACACACACCATAGCAATATAAAGAGACATTCTATATACACAACAAAAATGGGGTGTGTTATGATATAGTAGAATGTGAAAAAAAAAGGAAAAACCAGTAATGGCTGAATTCTCAATAAAACCTTCTGAATAGCATGACCTAATTTATATATCTATGATTGCACATTTTTATTTATTGTTTAAAGTCTGGGCAATGATAGAAAAGACTCTTATTAATCACACATTGTCTGACAACAGAAAAGAGTTATTTGCGGCACACAATCACTATTCATAAATTTATTGTTATTTAGGACCACATGTAGTCTATAAAAAATAAACTTAATAATTTATTGTCATTTAAAATCACAATTAGTTCCCAATTCAGCAAATGACATCAACATCCCTAACCATCCCCAGCATGAGCAGTCATCCTTTAAATTAGATGGACTGCTTAAACACTTGGTGATTTGTGTCTTATCAAAAGTAATCTTCTGAGGTAGCAAAGAGGCTGTTTTTAATAATCTAGCCAGGAGGTGAATACCAACCATGAGGCATGAAACACCTTTGGCTAAAAAGAGTGGTCACAAGATAGAGAAGAAAAGGAAAAAAACCCAGCAAAAACTCCCACACAAATAAACAACCCCTCACTCTTGAGGCACTTTGAGCAAGTGTTTCTCAAAGAGCAGATACTATTTTTGTCACTTTACTGTTTACTTGTTTGGCTTGTATTTCAGTCAGATAGATATAAATGAAGCCTTTATTGCTTCAGATCTGCTGAAAGTTTGCATAATGTCCATGTTCAGTGAAATAATTGTGGTGGATTTTGTATCAGGAAGATTCGGTACGTGACAAAACTTCGTTTACAGCTGCTGAGAAATAAATGGATATCAATGAGTACATTAAGTACAGAATATATTAATGCTATGACTATTAAGTTACATAATAAAATACATATAAAGTTGTGTGAATTGTGTTTTGACTAACTTCTGTAGCACTAAAATTTAATTAACCAAAAAAAAAGTGAACATAGAAAATATTTGGTATGATGGGAAATAAGGGAATTTAGTCCTGATTTTTAGTGAGTTGGCTAATCTGTTCCTCATGCATAACAATTTTGGCAATGGTCTAGCAAAAGCAAAATAGGTAAATCAATATTTGCTTTATATATTTTATAAATTTTATTTTAATGTATTCCTTAAATATGTTTGCATTCAGCTGAATAGGATTTGGGCTATATTACACTTTTCAGAAAACTTGGTGTGTCTTTTAACTCTCTGATCCTCTAAACAATCTGTCAGTTAAACCTTGTAAAAAGAGGGGAATGGGAGTCAGAAAACAATTATGTGGTAAGTAAGAAACCATGTAAGTCATACAGCTGTATATTGCCAGCTGCTTCCCTCTTCTTTTGGACATATCCCAGTGAATGTCTGAGGTTTCAGATAAGCAAGAATTTACATTTAAAGTTACACTACACTACTAAGTATAAATGTATTTTACCCCAATTTTGTAATTGTCTTGAGCGGGAAGTTTCTCAGTTGTCGGGGATAAACTAAATGTTTACCTGAAATTTCCCCAGGAGGGAATTCCCTTATATTCATAAAAAACAGTATAACCAACAGAAGTAATGCCACTAAAAAAATTGTGTGAGATATGACAAGTAATGTTATCAAACCTGACAGATTCAAGAGAAATTATTTGGCACAATGGGTGTCCCAAAGTTCATTTTCAGTATACTGACTCAAGTTCTGAGCAAATTGATGATGGTTAAAGCTTACTATTATTTGATTGCCCTTGAATGATATCTCTGGAATAGTTTGCTGTCCTTTAGCTTCTAGGAAGTGTAATACAAAGCCATTAATCTCTTGTCTTCAAAATCAAACTCTTGACTACAGTGAAATCGAATACAATATTCATTAACACTAATCCAGTCTTCTGTCTGAAGTAGTATTTCTTATTAGACAAACACCAAAGTGTATCAAAACAACTTTATGTGAACATCAATAAATTCTACTGTGCAGACTTATATGGAAATTATTCTTGTGATGTCTGTGTTATTGTCTTACAAATCAAAATGTGACTTCTGTCTTCAGGGCTTTCAAATTTACTTTTCATGAAAATTAAAATCCCATTCTCAAAAAGAAGCATACACAGTGCACAGAAACAAGGAATGAAGATAATGATATGAACAAAGGGGGAAAAAGAAAGATTTTAGCACCCAAAGAAACCTCGGAAGAAGAAACTTGACCTTTTAGTCGTCGCTACGTTTTTCAAAAAAATTAAATTGAAATAACTAAAAGTCTAATTTAAACTAATTCAGAAGCCACTGTACTATTTATTACCTATTGTGGAGTATGCTAAGCTACATTATATGCAGAAATGCCCAGACAGGTGTCTACTGTGAATGATTACTCAGTAAGTACAGATGACAGCTTTCTGTGACAGAATGTTTAACTCTAGTAGTCACAAGACCAAACAAAATTGTTTCCAAAAAATATTTTTTAAATATAGATTACAAGGCCTAGGAAAAGCATCTATTATTTACAAGTGGGGTCATCTCTATCCTAAATCTTTTGTCAGATAATCAAAACATTTTCACTTTTTTTTTTTTAAAGAGAGATGTTTGCTCATGCTTGAGCAAAATCACTTTGCTAAACAGCCCAAATTAGTCCTTCTCTGAAAAACAATCTACACCTTTAGGTTCACATGGTATTTTCAACAATCACAGTAAAATGAGGATGATAACAGACAAATCCCTCCGGCTACTGCATCTTCTCCTTCTCCTCCCTCCCAAACACAGAGACCATATGATGGAACACACAGAACCACAAATTACTGTAGTGCACGGTTCCTACTTAATAATGACATCCCATAAGTTAGCAAAAATCTGCCAACATCTGCAAGCTTCTCTGCAGTGTTGTGAGCCAAAGTTAAAAATCATGTGTGACAGTGCTGTGGAAAATACAATTGATTCCATTCTGATTGTGTCAGTTCCAAACACAGACAATATTGATGATGCTGTACAGTAATCTTATTGGACTTGGGCCCAACTGAACATTGGTCTTTGTCAACTCATTATTCCTCTATCAGAGGGATCTCACTAGATTGATCTTGCCAGAAGCTCTTGATGTGTCTCACAAATCACTGTTCTGCTGTTGGCAGGCAGATTCGAGTACTGCACAGTAATTGCTGGATTTTTTTCCTTTCCCCAGAAGGCAGTGACTACATACTGCAAGTCATTGTCATACGAGAGAATATAACCGTCCTAACAAAATAATGTAGTTAACTGTGCAGTATCTGATTGTGCCAAAAAGATGTGGTCATATTATATATGTTACTAAAGGAGCAAAATTATTTCAAAGCAAAACTTTTTTTTTTCTTCATCCTTACCATCCCTTAAATAAATAGCCCAGGTTTTCACATTTTTAGTGTGAAAACTTGTTCGGATAAATTGCATTATTTTAAACTGCAACGCAAATGTGGGAAGATCTTAATTGAGCTCTTGCCATTTACATACATAGAAACAAACCACACAAGTATTTGCACAATCAATACTGCACTGCAAAATTCAGACACAGACATTTGAGTATCTGACAAGAAGTGATTACATCTTGGAAACTTCTTTTATGCGCTTAGCCAGAGGAAATAAACTTGTTGGCTCCTAAACTCTTTGCTTGTCCCTCAGAAAGATCCAAGAAGATTAAGGTTAATCTTTGGCCTGGGTAAATGCTTTCCTTGAGATACTATCAACATATCCTCTGGCTAGTCTTAGAAGAACACAATGACAAAACCAAATTTAAACACTTGATGCCCTGAGTCAGATAACCTGGATAATAGCAAGAGGCTGGACTGGAGTTTCTCCAGGAAAGCTTAGGCTTTATGTTGACTAAAGGAGCCACTGGCAGCCAGCTTCATTCCCATAGTGCAAATGGGGAGAATAACAACCCTGGAACAGCTACACTGAACTATCCAGCTCTGGCTTCTTGCTCTCTTTGTGGATGACTGCTTTTTTGGGAAGGTGCAGGGGCTGAGAAGTAGATGGAACACATTATGGCTGAGAAGGACTGTGATTCCTGATTAGTGGAATGGTTACTCTATTGAATAAAGAAGGTTTGAATGACTTGTACCTTCCATTACCTAATACAAGGAAATTGAGCAAGGTCATTAGAAATGGGTGTTGGCAAAATCCTTAAAAGATCAGATAAAATCCAAAGAACTCATCCCCTACTGAAATACTCAATCACTGTCAAATAGGCATGTAAAGGTCAAAATACAGGCAGAAATGATGCAGGTGATGAAGCTATGGGAACTATAAAAGGATGCAAAGCCACAGTGATTGTTTTTATACGACAGAGCCAAAGCTACTCGTGTAAATATTTAAGAAAAGAAAATATGCAATTATTCCACCTATAGACAGCATACAGAAGTAGCATAACGTTATACTAAATTACTAAGGACCAAAATACAAGGTTCAAGGAAGAAAAAAGAACAGTGTAAGTGCAAGGCCTATGTTTTCCCCAGCTAGATGAAGACAAATAAACTGAAGAGATACTGACAATTTATGTCATAAAGTTTCAAACCAGTAGCCCAGTTAATTTAAGAAGGTACCTTTAGTTGTTCAAAGAAACTGCCTATAAATATGAAATTTTTGTCCCAGTTTTCCTTGGAGGCTTAGTGATTTGCCTAATGATTTTTATTTAAAATAGAAAGAAACTATCAAAGCACTCTTAAAATAAAATTTGAACAAAATTTAAAGCAATAAAATAAAATAAACCAAAACATTTAAAAATCAAATTAAGTCTTTGGATAAAAGGAGAGATCATGTGACATCCAAGGACTGACTTAAGGACTATGAGTGGGTGACTTTTGACAGAAATTAGCACATAGTTGTCCACATACCCAGAATAAGCATCATGTGCAAACTTTATGTTGAATCTTTTCCCCCTGACCTGTGTTTTGGCTAGTGTGTTGATGCAAGAAATTCTAAATATAGCAGAGCGAGCAACAGGAAGATTCCACGCATAAATCAAAGTAAATGTAATTTTCATTTTAAATATAATGAAAATATTGCCTTTATTAAGTTTAGATAATCATCAGATTACAGAATATGCCTTAGTGGTAAATTATTCTGCAATGTGCTAGAATGTACAAAGTGACTCAGAGTCTGCAGGCAGGTGCAAAGGAGAGCTGATTTCTTGCAAAACCCAGGCCTTTTAAAGCAGTTAGCCTATTATCATTCCATTTAAGTATGACAAACATAATCCAACCAAGCCCCATACAAACAATGTGAGCATGTAATGGATCTATAACTCGTTTTTCTACCTCCAATTCAGCTGAGTCACTTTCCCACAGTCCTCTTCTGCTTTGCCAAAGTAGCAGGCCTGAGCCATGATTTTACAAGGATAAAAAGGCCCTTATTTTATAAGGCTTTAACTATATGCAACAGTAGAAAATTTAAGACCCTCAGAGTAGAACTGGTGTCACCCAAAGTCCTTTGCATGTCATCTCTTGGAGCTGGCCAATTCTTGGAAAAGTCCCTGATGCTCTTGCAATTGCCGTGCTATGTGAGTATGCCTTTTTCAGCCCAGATGGAAAGGCACATTCCATCTGCTTGGAATGCTTAGTTCAGGATCTTTTTCACTACTTTTCCATGCTTTTTTTAATAGTATAAAATAGATATTGATCATCAGCTATAATAAGGAGGATATGGTATTTCCAATTAATACCATGTTCAAACAGTTTTGTTTCTGAGACTTAAAGTCCTCACTAAAGCCAATTTGCCTAATTGCTATTGTGGTAATATTGAGTTTACTTAAATGCTTAATAGAAATTTAAGTATAATATAACAAAAATATTTAACCCACCCTTTAATTTATTGTTCATAGCTGGTTCCTCTGCAAGTTTATGGATTAGTGCAAGTTGAGGACTCCCCATTAATAATGAATCTGATCTGTTGTCTGGAATAAGTCAATAGTTACTGGGCCTTGGGAATAGAGAAAGCAAAAAGGTGACCTACCATAGGACTTTTAGCTTCTTTCTTTGAGGGGGCTCACATATATTCCAGACTCTGTGCTCTGGGCTGGTTACACATTTTACATTATGCACGTGTCTATCAAAAACTTCCTTGTTCAATATCATGTACTGAATATCAATCTGCCAGTGCTAATGCCCACTGTAGAAGCAGAAGTGCTCTGAGTTGTCCAGCATCAACAGGAGATGGCTTTCTCTGAGGTGGAGTTGTCTTCTCTGCTTTGTATTATGATACCATGGTGGTACAAAAACAGTGTAAGGAAATGGAGACTCAATCTGTCAATATTTCCAATATCCTCATAGTAAACATTTTATATTAACTATTTCTGAAAGTTCATAGTATGAAAATCAAGCTTTTATGGCAATTTAAATGCATGCTTTATTGTGCTATAATATTCAGGATATGATTTTACTTGAAAATTCAAGTAGATCTGAACAATTGCACAAGTGTAATTTTGAAAAAGAGACCATCTCAACCCATATATATAAAGAATGGCTGTAAATTCAAGTATTTGGGGAAGGGGAAAATAGGCCTCAGCTGTACTAACTTCTGAGAATTTATCCTCTAACAGGTGAGGTAAAAAAATTATGATAGCTAGCAGCCTTATCAAGGTTCATGTACTCTGTAGAAGGCAACAGTTACAATCTAGCTAAACCCCTTATCTGATTTAATTCAGACAATGCTGAACCCTAACAGTGGTGTGGCCCACTCACTATGAATGATAAGGTGAAGACTCAAATTGCTAGGCAGTTGAAAGTCTGCCTTACAGACAATAATCCAGGGATATTTATCTTTTGGTTCTAAGTATGTGTGCCAAATACTAATCACAGAATAGCTAGTTAGCACACTGGCATTTGAGCACTAGAGAGACTGATCAGATTGATCAGTTATTTGCACCCCTTGCTTCTTGCTTTGATTAGATAGTATTCTTTTTCTGATAAACATTACAGACTACATATAGCAGAATTCTTGGCCAGTGATTTTATTGTATTCTCTTGAAGAAAAAAGGCCCCAAACTCAAAAGCACCAAGGAAAACCCCGCATGAACTGGGAAGCAGAGACTTGCTGTATGCATGTAAGCAGCTTCTGCTGTGCTCTTCATGTCTGTTTATCTCACACTTGCTCTCTGGGGGTATAGTACATAGGGACAAACCAATTACTGTAGTCAGATTAGCAGTATGCTTTATTCCTATTCTATTTAATGATAAAAAATGAGCAGAATCCTCCATAATCCTTCTTTGGTTTCTTCAACTATGCTTGAGTATCAAAGCACAAACCAGGAATAACTGGTAAGCAACAACAAGCACATTAATATTTAGGCAGGACAGTGGTTAAATTAACTAATATTTTGAGAATGCTGAGGTATTTAATAACCAGACATAGTTTTCAGCACTTTGTTTTCTGGTATGGCAATAGACCAAGTACTTTGTTTTACATTAGCATCCATCAATGCCCCTGTAAAATTCTAAGGGATTGAATTTTTAGAGCTGCTGAAAATCAATAGCTTCATTTGTAACTAGAAGAGCTCAGGATTTCTGAAAATTAGGGTCTTGTATGCATTTGGCAATTCTGATTCATGTATGGCTAAAGGCAAGAGTTTCTGCATCTCTGTTTTGTATTTGTTGAATTTTACTTGTGTCAGGAAAAGGCTGACCAGCATCTCTCCTTCTTCACTGAGATCAGAGGCATCTGCACATTGTCTGTGTTGCTGTCTCTCATGATTTAATCATGAGTCTTGTATTGGCTCATCCTAACTGAAATGACTAGCTCTTTGAGACGGGGGAGTACAGGAGAAAAACAACTTTCATCTTTGTTTAAATAAGCTTCCAGTCCCTATCCTTACTAAGAAAAGTGAGAATCATTATCAAGGTTACCCAAGGTTACCCAAATTTTTTCTTTGAAAAATAAGATGGCAAATTAAAAAACCCTTATATATTAAAAGGAACTAATTTTTCAAGATAATCTCTTGATCTGGACCTAAACTTTGGCAATTGGGTATCAATTACAACTTGAGCTGACCTTTTAGTTTTTACTTTCTAAAGAAATAATCTCACTGTGAAAGAGACTCTTTTTTTAAAGATAGGCACAGAATTATCACAGAATATATTAATGGAATAAAAATGTAGGTAAAGTAACATGAAAATCACATTCACATCATTTGATAAGAGAACTGTGTTTCTTCAATATTAAAGGCTCTTAACATCAATGAGAATGAGAACTGTTCTTATGAAGTCTTGTATTATTAGCTTATCCAGCTGTGTCCCTAGCTGCAAGCATACAGTATTATAGGTGAGGCTGAAAACTGGCAATGTCAAGTTTCATAGTGAAAACTGGTTTATCTTTTACTAACAATCTTAGCAATGTGCAGTGACCCGACCTTGGAGTAGTGGTTTAACAACCTTTGCCCAAGCACTTCGTGGCTCTTCTTATATCTGTAATAGTTTACATGATGGACTATGAAGAACTGCCAGATGACAGTTCTATTTCATTTTTGTCACTGCATGGCTCTCCATTTTTCTCACAGTCTTTTTCTCAAGGGCACAATTCTGTAAGTCAGTGTGGCAATGTTGAAGATGGGTATTGCTTTTTCAGTTATTGTACCTTGATGCAGCATGTGCAAGTCTCATACATGCTGCAATTCCAGGCCCTCAACAAAAGAAAATCATGGGGAATTTTATATATCCTCATTTCCTTCTTAATGAAGATACACTGAAATTGTAGAATGTGGATATTACATTAGGAAATTAGTTAAAAATGTAGCATAAACCATTCTGGTTTTTTTTTTTAAATGAATCATCAAGCAAATGGTTTATAGATGCTAGAAAAATTAGCTTACTCTTCAGAAATGTCGAGGCCTTTATTGACAGTGCATACAGAGGAGCAAAGAAATATAAAGAACAGAAGGTATGAAAGGAGAAAACCAGACTGAGTACACATCCCAGCCCAGTTTTTCAAAGAGCAGCCAACATTTCATAAATTTCTCTGCATGATGTATTACGTGTTTAAAGATACACATTTACAGTTATGGCGTAGTTTTGCCCACAAAGAATGAGCAATTAAAGATAGCATGCCTTTTCATAAAAAGGCATTTCCATTTCTTTGCACATCAGCAGATTTTTGCTTTTCCAAATGGTTTCAGGTGTATATGCTGTGTAAAAACATATTGATATTTTTTGTTGTGTGACTATTTCCCTTTTGACTTTTAGGTTATTTAGGACCTTGATAGGTCCATGTCAACATCCTAACTGCATGTCAGCAGGCATTTTATAAAAAAGTAGATTGCAGTAAAAAATGGTTTGCTAAACACAAAGACAGAAAAACTCATATTTAACTCCTGCAATATAACTCATGGTACATCTGTTGATATTCTAGGAAACAGAAATGAAGTAATTTTTATTTCTACAGTTAATTCCTTGCAATTATGTTTAAGTCATCCCCATGCTAATACTTGGCCCAAGCCTTATTTTCAGTTCAGTACTAGCTTACTCTGCCCTTGTGAAGAGATGTCATGGGTGGCATATGCTGAGCCCCTGCTCCCTGTTCCACCCTGGTATATCAGAGGCAAAAAGCAAAGTCCTTTGTCATAGGTGCAGAGCAGGAAGCACAGCAGGAGGGCACAGACCTGAAGACTGACGCATTATGGGTTTCTCCTTGTGTCATATACAAAGCACTTTTCCAAAGTGTTTTTCAATGGCCTTTTTTATGTCAGGTGCAAAATTAAGTGAAATGTTGGGGCAACACAAATCAGAATTAGTTATTGATTCAGGATGTTTGCAAGTGCATATCTTTTATTTCAAAACATAAGGGAGATAAACTTATTTTTTATTATGGAGGTGGAGAATTTGATTAGATCCTCTTCAGTTTGATGGTTAGAAACTGAAAATTTTTATGATAGTTTTGTGCCTGCATTCCTCTTTTTTTTTTAATTAACCAAATTCAAAGCTAACTGCAATGGATTATAAGTACATATTTCTACTTTTCTGTTCAGTATTCTTTCGTTCATCTGAGCATTTTTTCCTGCTCTGATAACTGCTATTCTATCAGAGACATGGCTTCTTCTCTCTGAGTGAACATCATTCTATCCTCCAACTTAGAGTAGTATAATGTAGTATCCAACTATCCATTAATCTTCCTGCTCATATTGAAGATGTCCTGGAAAGTCATATATATGTGCTACACTTAGAGAAATGATAGGCTATGGCTGATTATGCCCATTAAATATTTTACAAATCTTTTTCTATTACAGTTTATTGTTCCTCAGTGAATATATTTTGGTGCCCGTTGATATATATGTGTAGCCTTTAAGCTTTAATGAATGATTTACTCATGTTTTTGTTTCAGCTGGATATTTTATAAGTATATATATATATATATATATATATATATATATATATGCATGTATAATGTATATATATGTGTATATATATGTTTTTTATAAATATAGAAGACCCTTAGTCATCTGGGACATAAAAATCTGTCTGAAACCATCCATAGGTTGGCATCTGAATTTAGGGGGAAATGCCATAAATCTTTAAGCTTATTTTTTAACATGAATATACTCCTGCATCAAATGGAAAATCTTGGTATATTAAAGGCAAACTGTCATAGCTGTCTTCTGTGTTAGAATAAAAAAAAAACCTCAAAAATGTGTGTTGCTCTTCTAGATGAACAAGTTTTGAAGTAAAGGTTCCTCAAAGATTTTTGAGTCTGCAGTGCCCGTTATATCATGTATATTACCTTTCCTAAGGCTTCATAATACTCTGAGATTGAAGGTTGTTTGCTTGTGAGAACAGTGAATAAGTACTTGAGCATATTGTTCAAAAACCCCACTGCAGGCAGCAAGACAATACATACTCCTTGTTCTATAGATCACCCTGACATGAGAACAAGTATTCAAGAAGTTGGGAAGGAGACCTTTTAGCCACAAGGGATTTCACCTGAAGTGAATCTATCAAAGGCCATGAAAATTAGGAATTGCCATCCAATCCTGTGCAAAGAGGAAAGTGACAAGTCTGGACTGAATGCATTAAAATATAGCCACATTGCAAGGAGAAACATTCTCCAGAAACAGAGAGCAAATTTTGGGCAACAGCGTATTTCCTTCCACAGCTCAACACAGAGCACACTCAGCTCATGGGTAAATCTGCCACTGGGACATTGTTGGCAAGGTTTTTATTTTTCTGTCTCAGTGTGGCACTGCTCAAGCAAGAGCAGTGCCCTGCCAGGACCAGTCTCTTTTGTGTCAGTCTACTAATGACACTGGGCCTGAGAGGTTGTCTTTGATTTTGTCGAAAGCCTCTCACTGGAACTTTCCTTAGTACATAACAGTTTCAGGATCCGGCATTTCCACTACAAAATTTAAATCCTGCCAATATGTCTCCTATTAAGTTTCCAAGAAATGGGTATGCAATCATCACAGCAGCTTTCCAGTGTTTGGTTTTGGCCTTGTGAACACAGCAAGCATTTTGGAATTCACTCATGTTTTCCTTTGCTTTGATATTAAAATCCTTTTGCAGGATCTCTTAAATATTTTTATAACTATTATAAATCATACAATATGATATTCACTAAATCTTTGAATTCCTAAAATAGAGTTTTTCTTAAAGGGTAGGATGAACTGCATAGTATGCATCTGAAACGTCACCATTGCTTGATGCCACTGACTAGGATGCAGTCATATGATTAGTGCTAATAAGATCCTAATTTGAGCATAGGTTTCTCTGTGTAGGCTTGCAATGTGACACAGTAGCTTAGTTGGGATTTCTGTCAATTCTTGTCCTTGTTGGGCCGCTCTGTTCTACCAAGTGAATGAAATGTCACCAATTTTTTTTTCAAAAATCTGCAGTATAACATTAAAAGCAGGCCTAGAATATTAGTAAAAATAACTTAAAGAGAACACAGTGAAATCCAGATGAAAATTGTAGTTTGCAATCAGTTTTGTACTATGCTGCAAGAATCAGAGAAGCAATAAGGGTAATGTTAACAGAAAAAACCCTTTTATTTTATAATATTGTAAATGTTTTTCTTAGCTCAAGCTCTCATCTCAGTGAAATAAATGGCACTTCTGAATATATTTTTTCACCTCTGTGTAGCGCATGAGGTTTTATTGCTAGTAATTTGGATATACAATGAACTGTATCATCAGTCATTAACATTATAACTTTTTACATTTTAAGAAATAGTTTATATAGTCTTAGGTCTCATCCTCTCAGACTTTTTCTGATTCTGCTTCATATACAGTCTTCATTTTCACTAGGGCCCACAAGTTTGATTTATATCCAATTTCCATCAGTAGGGTTTGATTTGAATAGAGAATCCGAGTTAAAATTGTAAAAGTGGGTCACACTAAAAGTTCTCTGACCCCCTTTTTATAACTGTCACTGGTACAGGAGCTGAGCAGGCACAGCAATATGGAAGTATTGTGGCAGACCACATACACTACAGTATTTCTTTCTGGCTTACAGCAATATGTGCCTTAAAAATCTCCAGAGTCAAAGACTAGAACTGGCTTTATGGACTTAATTCCATGAACTTTACTAATTCTGCTTTACCCCCCTCATATCTTCATCAAAACACAAATCTCCTGGCTTACCTAATCACTTTGTGTCTAATATTACAAAGGAATACAGATTAAATTGCATGTCTTTCCAAGAAAAATAGAGATGATACCTGAGCTCTGAGATACCACTGAGGCTTAGGCTAATGGTTTGTCTGATGGAAAGAGTGCGCTGCTTAAGTAACCAGAAGTAAACAACAAAACAGGATTATAAATCAAGTGTTCTTGACAAAGAGGTGTTCTTTTTAGAATTACTAAAGTGAATGTCTTCAGAAGCATGAAGAGTTATGGTGGAATACTAACTCATAAGTAGAGTAGAGAATAAATAGCTAAGTTATAAGAATGTTTTGCAGGAATAAATTTAGTGTTTGTAGTTATGATAACCTAGTGTTATGAACAGCATGACACTACTAAAAAGGGGATTGCCATTGGAAGCACAAGCTGGAAACATAAAATAATCCTTTTCTTCTAATTGGTATTATTATTATAAAATAATTCTTTTCTTTTAATTGGTACTGTATGAGTTTGGTACCACCGTCAAGAAAGGGATGAATCCTTGGGACAATCTAGAGGAGAGAAATGATGATCCAAGATTTAGAAAGCATGTTCTACAAGACCAAACAGAAAAGAAAAAGGAAGAATTTACTCTCTGTTGTTGATTGGAGGAAAGCAATTCACTAAAACCACATAAAGGAGAGTCAGATTGGGTATTATGAGCAATATTCCTAAAGTAGAACATATCACTGGCAAAGATAGCAGCTTTTCTGTGAATGAAAGTTTTCAGGAGCACTCTAGGCACCCACGTCTCAGGAGTAACACAAGTTTAGCTGGTTCTGTTATAGGAAGAGAATTTGGGTGGGAGAATTTTCTGACTTTTTAATGTTCCTGTGACACACTGAGGTTATAAGGTTCATTGAACCTACAGTATCTTGACAAACCTCTCTCGGTTATAACACCATTAAGCCAAAATTTCAGTTTTATTGGTTACTACAGAAGTGCTAAGGGACACATGGTGGGCAATAATGCAGTGCTCTTTTGCAACAGCACCAAATAGTTTGCAACTTAAGTGGATAGCACAGATGTGGGAGACTGGAGAGCTGTAAAACATACTAGGCAACTCAGATAATTTGAAAACATCCATGTCTTTTAAAAGCAGCTGTGTCCATTTTGAGCACCTGCAAAACGTGATCATCACAATTCTCAGTGTCTTAGAATTGGCATCTGCATGATACTGAACAGCTGCAATGGGAAAAGAAATTATTGTGTACGGATGTCGATTGCTTGAGACCAACTTCCTTGTTCTGCATTCACATAGCATCTTGGCTGGTGTTTCTCACCATTATCCCAATAGAAATCACACATAAAATGCAGCTCTTTTTGGAAGTCAATAGCAATAAATCATAAAACAAGTACTTTACCAAATAAGTCAAATCACAAGATTTAGATTTTTGAGGCTTGTCTGAACAACCATCCATAACCTCAAGTGTGTGTCTGAAGGTTGTGCAGAAAAGAAATCATAGGAAAAAGTCTTTTTTGGTAAGATTTCAAGTAAGGTCTTGCTTTACAATATCCTTGAAAGCAGAATACAACTATTCAGTTTTTCTCCAGTTTTCATGGCTTTATACAAGTTCATATTTTTAAAGCATTCATCATTTTCTTGCCTAGTATAACAAAGAGGATTGATTCTTTCAAAAAGTCACAAATAATCATACAATGTCAGAATAAATATCAGCTAAGCAAATGGATGTAATCTATCTAAGCATTCTGCATTTTTTTTAAATGAGAACCAGGTTCTCAAGTAATATAACTTGACATGGATGCCATTTGTAAAAATGTCATTTTTAAAACCTATGCCAAACTACACACACTTAGGAGCTTTACTTATGCTTTCCAAATTCCTAAGAAAGAGAGAGGGGCTTACATTAGTTCTTAGACTAACTGATGTGAAATTTTGGAAGGAATTAAGGATGTGGTACAGCTGGGTTTTCCTATAGTCATCAATAAGGAATTGGTGATCAATTGCCCAGTTGTCATTTTCTTGCTATCAGCAATGCTGTGGCTCACAAAACATGGCATGTGACACCTGTCATGTTGATCTGCTGAGGCAGTTACATGAGAAGGAACAAGAAACTATTAGCATAACATTTCCAGTACATATTTGACTTTGGAAATTTACAGCTGAAGTATGTGGGTCATAGCTCACAGTCACTTGATTTCATAACGTTTTACATATCCCCAAGATGTTTGGAAGTCTCGTACCTTCTTCAAATCAGTAGTTTTAATGTATTTGACAGTCTGAAATCTGCTGTGGATGGGACAACGTTTAACATGTGAAAATACATATTCATTATATAAAAATCTAAAGTATTATAATTTTGGTTTATTCATGTCTGTGAGAATATGGCAGGTGAAAGATGGGTAGAGGAGGTTAAGTGATGTTCTTGTAGATTCGCTATGATGTGTAAGATAAAAGACACCCATTAAATTATATATCTTATTTATGGAGAAGGAGAAGTAGCCCCTATGGATTGTCAAATACCATATGAAATATTGCCAAGCATAGTAATGTGTTCTTGCTAATAGTTCCATTGTTTGCCTGGGACCAAGGAGTAAAATAGATATTCAAAAGATATTTAATTTGTCCATATATTTTAGGCCATTTTCTGTGAGGTATTTTTTTTTGGTTTTGGGTTTTTTTTTTGGTTTTTTAAAATTAAAACAGTACCTCTTCATTGTATTTATCTAAGATTCAAATAATTTTAAATATAACAATATATGGAAAATAAATTATTGTCGGGCTGCTAGTTTGAAGCCAACACATTAAAATGGCTTCTGGATTATTAATTATATTTTAAAAGCTCTTAAGATTCAGTATTTTTTATTCCTTTAATGACATATTTAAAACTCTTTTTTCTGTTGGAAAACACAGCATAAAAGCATAGCGCAACACAACTGACATTATCAGATGGTCATTAGCTTGAAATGAACAATTGTTTGACCAGTCACAGAATATGCCCTTGTCTTTCTAAAAGCAATGTAACAATATCAGAAAACAAAATCTCAAACCAAAACAACCAAAGGCAAAACAACCAAAAGCCCTTGGGCATTATGAAGCAAGATGTTTTGCTTTGGTCATCACTGCGCACAAAAGGAAGCTTTCATTTCCAAAACTATTCTCCCAAAGAAAAAAAACCTCAGAATAACAGGGATAATCAGAAAAAAAGAATATTCACAAAATAAAGCATAAATCATAACTGCTCAATGAAGAAAAATCTTGATCTTTTATATTTACTGACCAAACACTCCAATTTGTTTGTAATTCTGCTGAAGAGTAGTGTTAGACAATAAAAACTATGTATTGCAAAATATTGGACTTGCTGGCATTAAATATTTGTTTTTTACAGGCATATTGCTTTCCAAGTGCATAGTTTTTAATTCCTCTGCTTCCTACTAAGATGCCAAAATCTTTTTGCCACATCAATCTACCAACCCACTTCTCACTTGGAAACACAGGTCAGGAATGTGAGAGCTAGATGGCTGATTCTACATGAATCACCAGAAATGCCGAGTATGTTAAAGCTTAGTACAAGGTTCACCTTAGAGTTTATCTGGTCCCCAACATCTTAATTAATGCACATTGACATTTTGGCATGACAAGGTAATACTGATTTACTGCTTTTACTGGCCTTCACATTTGTTCTTCTGTGGTCATATTGTTAGTGTAAACTTACAGTGCTTGAAAAGTGCTAGACATAGTTCTTAGTAAAATGAGATAAAGGACCAATAAAAGGACGTAGGTTCTGATTCTAGATTTAAAACAGCTAATCAGTTGAAATCAGCATTACAGATTAAGTAGGGCACTTTGTTTTTCCCCTTTTACAGATAATGGTAGTTTGTCTATAGTGAAAACTGGAGTTTCAAATGCCTGCTGTGTGTTTAGCTTTGTCATTCCCACCAGTACAAGCAACAGCTGTTAAGACTGGGTGGCCAAGGTTGCGCCGCAGGAAAATTTTTCAATGAAGACTGAATAAAATTTATTTCTCTTTTTTTAGAAATAAATATTTCCATAGAATGTGTTCTAAAAACCAGAAGTTTCCTTTCCTACCCTCTCAAAAGTTACTGCTGTAACTTTGTGTCTCTGATAGGCATACAAGTTTAAAACTGTACAGATATTTTGATGTCTAACCTAACATTTAGTTTTGTAAAATATTTTAAAAACATTTCCTGTAGGCACACAGTTTGTGGTAACTGGGAGTGGGGCTGGCCCAGCCTCATCCCAGTGGTCACAGCTGTGAGCAGCAGGTGAGCAGCACTGACAGCAATGAGCCCTGGAGTGCCCAGGGGCACTGACCAACCACCACAGGGAACAGAGGGCACACAGGTGCCAGGTGTGAACATCAGGGGGATGAAAGGCTGGGCTGAAGGACAAGAGGGGCAGATGCTTGCAGCCTGAAATGAGATGTTACTCTGTATGGGCAGATGCCTGCTGATGTAGTGTGGTGTTACTCTGTGGGTTGAAGCTTTCTGATATGGTGTGGTGACACTGAGTATGGTGGTCCTCTCAACTGGAGCATGTGCTGTGGCATATGCTCTGACAATTTCCATAATGAGGAAATTTTTATTACTTTTAGAAGGTATACTTTTAATCTATTTCCCTCTGTTTGAACCTGTGGATCTGGGTACTTTATTATAAAAATATGATTCTTGAAGTATGCCCTTAAAGTATGCTTTAGACTGTGCTCTCACAGTATAATTTAGCCTTAAATTCAGTGTCAAGTCTAATGATGAGTTTTTGATTGCCTTTACAGATAGCATTTGTCTGCTTTTCTGCCCTCACTCTACCCCTTAGATTTGTATTTCACTTCATGTGTGTGGCACTTGTGCAACCTCTACATTTTGGATTCGGCTTTCTGTTGGAGATATTTTTAATTTCCCTGCTGTTCCTTATCATGTCTAAGACCTTTACTTTTGATTACTCCTGTGAATATCCTTCTTCTTTGTAACATGTTAGAAACAATTCCCATGGGTCTTTAATCCCACTTTCTTGCTGCCCTGGAGAGTAGTGGGGGTTTTTACATGCTCTTAAGGTGAATGATTTGCAGAAGGGAGGGCATACATAGGTAAGTAACTAAATTCATGTTGCTCACGAGGCTGTTCCCCAGTGGAAGGAAAAAGGAATAAAAGTGAAGAAAAGGAGAAATGTGATAATAATTAAAACTGTTCAGCATTACTTTCCTGTATTTTTACTTTCTCTTTACTGTTTATAAATCCCTTTTGTCCCTTTTTTGGATTCACAATTGCCCCTCTTCCACCTCCAAAAGCAACAAACCACCTGAGCCAAAAAATCCAAGAAATCCTAATGCTTCTAGTTATTATTTATATGATATCCTTATCTTTCTTTCTGGAAGTCAGCTTAAGGTATGAAAAATCCTTCCTTGAGCTTCACCAGAAAAAAATAACAAATTTCCTCTGGTTACCTGCGGGCTTCCTGCAGAAGAAAAAGAAAATATTTTCTTCTCCATCTGCAATTTTCTATGCCCTTATAAAATGCTGCCATATTGGATAGAGTAACAGAATCACATAGGTGGTTGTTACTTTTCTTGTGCACTGTCCTGAGACTGCTTTATACAAGGCCCACAACAAGTATTGTAGTATTATAAGCCTCGTACAAAACTTTTGGTGATTGTCAGATGCACTGTTTGCACAAGGGTCATTACTTGCTTTTCTAATCTAACTGTAAGCAAAGAAACACAATGGTGAGCACAGCTGTTGAAACCTTCAAAGCAGAAACTCAGCAAACTCTTTCAGCTGAAATTTTAAAATATTTTTTTTCTGTTCATGAAATGGGGTATTCCTAATGAAGTGTTAGTTTACTTTAACAACAACAACAAAAAAAATATAACCAAAAGGCAATTTTTAACCCTCCTCTGTATTTAAAGGCTTTAAATAATATTTGTGGTTTTCCACTACTTGAATTTTCTTTGTGCATATGGCATCTCCTGGCAAGTTGGAATGAAGCCCCAAGACACTAGGAAAGAATCAAACCTTCTTTAGAGTCTGCATCCCAGCTCCCAATGCCTGAGCAAACATGCTATTGTCCTCAGAGGGTCCCTGGTGAGCAACCCAGCTCCAGGAGAGAGTCCTTCCCACTGCAAAGTTTTGTGGTGAAATTTATGAGCCTGTCACTCTGTCAGTTGAAAGGGTTTCCGTTTTTGGCCTAATGCTGTGAGTTTAATATCTAACTTTTTGGAAAGGAAGTGATTTGTTTCATTTTGCTTAGGCCTTTATGTAGCCGAATTATATTTCAGCAATCCCCAGTATCCATAGCTACAGTACTTTCCCACTGACACAGTGGCACTTCCTGGTAAAGTTTCCCCTATAACTCAGCCAATGAGCTTGTCTGAACTCCAGCTTCTGTTTTTCCAGTTAAAGCTAATTACACTTATATGGCACTGGGCTTTCCACTTCCTTCTTTTCTTGGGGTGCACAATTGCCAAGAAGATCTATATTTGCCAGGGGAAAAAAAAAATCCTGAATGTTGGTGCCAATTAACAAAACAAATATGTTGCAACTTAATGAGTACCCAGCAGATCAAACCTGATCTTGCTCAAAGGAAAGGTGATGTAGGAGTAAATAAATGGCAGTGCTTAGCCGCTGGCAGAAGGGGAGGGCATTTTATTTTACCAGGGAATGTGTTTCTGCTTTGCTCTACTTAGTAGGACCATGCACTTTCTCCCCTTCAGACCCTGCCCACGGTGCCTAATTAATTCACATCAATTTTGAAAGAATACATGATTAGCTGTCCTAGGGCTAAGCAGTAGCATATTGAGTCACACACTAGAAGGCCTAGTTTGGGCACTGGCTCAGGATGGCAGGATCCATGCCAACATAAGAAGCTAAATTGGTTGCAGGGCAGGGGGTGGGGGGCTTGCCAACTAACTGCCTCGCCTCATGGCACCATCTGCCAATTTGTAGACTGATGTTGGCATCAGATCTGAAAGAGCCACTTATCCACTTGCACAGCTATAGGCCAAAAGAGTGAAAGGAGAAACGTTTGAAAATAAAAAGGAAGTTGACTAAAAAGCGCATCTCGTCTAGCACAATGCCTGTCAGGTTACTGTCTACAATACTTTATCATCAGATACAGATATTTTTTAAGAAATTAAGAAGCTAATCCATGATTAGCATATTTTCATACCTGAGATTACAGACAACATAAGGTTATTACTCCCAGATGTAGTTACCTGCTTCGTGCATATAACAACACATACAAAACTAAAACCTCTCAAATTTTACTTTTTGTGAATTAACTTCCAAAGCCAAAAATTAATTCTTTGCTGGTGTAGTCTGCTTTGGGCCTTCAAAAGTAGAAAGGCTTAAAAGAATGTAAATTAATTTTAAACTTTCTTCAGAGGTAACCTGGGTAAGAACCAAGCATTTGATGAAGTATATTATGTTCTATAAAACCAATCTTGTCTTAGGGTCTACTTCAATCCAACATTATATCAATGGGATCTTAGCAGCTTTAGCCTGGCCAGGGATTCTTCATCCTTTTCAATCCCCCAAGGAGACTGAACCAAAGATTCTGAGATGCTAATTTCTGTATAATGATTTATGTGTTGACTTCAATTCAACCCTATCATATTGAGAGAACAATCGAAATGTTAATACTAACGGCACAATCGCCAACTACTAAAAAAAAATTTGCTTAAAAAGAAATAACAAATATTACATCGCTTATAAGTTCCATTTATTACTAGCCATGATTCTGACCCTGACTTCATCTGACATGGCCTTTAATAGATTTTATCCTTCTTCTCTGTTTGCCCCTATGAAACTATATCAGCAAAAGAGGGGAATGACTGGAGTGAAAAGAAATTGTGAACAAGTCTAAAATAATGCAAAATCAGATAAAGCTTTTTTTTTTCCTTGCAATGTCTTATTGTAGAAGCTCAAGAAAAGTCCTGTTTGTCATTGGCCTTCTCTGGAACATGGTGACAGGTCCATTTAGTTGCATAAATATGCAGAAAGAAGCTTGAGATCAGTATGTCCTACCACCTTTTTATTCCCCAAAATAAAAAGGACTATGAAACTCTATCTGAAAGAGACAGAATATATTCCATCTCCTTCTCCTGTCCTGAAGACAATCCTATGGTTTTGTACAATTGCATGTCTTAGTTTTGACTACTGAAATGTCCTGGTTGCACTCCTGGGCCAGACGCAGCCGGATAACATCCAGTACTCCCTTGAAGTGTGCGCATGCAGACCTGATTAACATTTAGGATCCCACCAAGAAAAAGGAAACCTTCCCTCATGTGGAGGCTCTGCAAGAGTTCTGCACCACTCCATGAGGGGAGGCTGTACAGCTCATACTTCTAGTTGACACCTTACCCATAAATTGGCCCCCAGAGGCCTTTGGTAACTGTCTTAAATTAGAGCAGCCTACAGCAAAGTGCCCGAGGCTGCTTCCATTTCCAACCTGACCGATCCAGCACTAGGAAAGTCCTGGGACTACAGGAAAACAAACCCACCTTTGTACAATCTCCATCCTGCAGTGAGTGCTGAAATAAGTACTCAAAACTCAGTGAACGATTTTGGAAGCTAGATAATAAAACAGAATTCCAGAGCACTCTTTGCTGCCGTTTTTGTTCCTTTTAATGAGTATTACACATGATAATGTAACCCAAAATCATAAAAATATCAAAATATCTTGAACTTGATGTTCTACCATCTGCAGTCCCACAGTTCATTTATGGGTTTTGTGTGCATTCTACCATGTGCACACTACATGTATATTATTTATTAATTAGGTTTTTTTGGTTTTTTGTGCTATAATTTATCTGGACTTTTTTCCTAAGCAAGTTAGAGCTCGTAGGCATGTGTAGTATCCCAGGAGAATAACATTTTCTTTCTAAGGTATTATGTTAAACCTATTAAATTATTTTCAAAAGACATTCAAAATGGTGGGAAAAGGAATGTAGCCTCTTTAATAATAAATAAGTATCAATACTTAATGGAATAAAAGATACATTTGTCTGCATTGCTGCTTACAGGAAAATGGATGATGTTAATCTGCACTAAGTTACCTAGAGAATAGTCAAAGTGGTGAAAAGTACAAAAGTGAAATATTGGTCATATATGGTGAAATGTTTCAACTTGAAACTGTTATGTACCAGAGAGTGAGTTGTTGCTACATAGAAATTTATTTTCAGACTTATCAAGAAGTTTGGAGGAGCCAAACAAACATCTCTGAATTTGAGTGAAACTGCCTTTCACTGAGATAACAGGACCAAAGCAAGATATATGCCATTTTTTAGAAGATATAAGAAACTTGCTGAGGTGAAAATTCTTACAGTTAAGAGACAGAAATAATGCAATTATGTTGTCAAATACTGTTCGGTGAAAAAATCTCACTGACAAGATTTTTGTCTTAGTGATCAAACCAGATAAAACTAAAATTAGCAGAATAAATGCAAAGTCAGTGAGAAAGCAGAAATGTTACGGTGTAATGAAGGTGTGTGTGTGACCCAAGAAGAAAGTTAGTACAAGCAGTGACAAAGCACTCCTCATGCAGCTCCTCCGTGCTCTACCAACTGCAGCCCATATGGTCCTCTAGCAGAGGGTCTCAGAACAGCGGGTTAGTTTACATACCATATGTATGCAATTGGTGCGCACAACGGGGTTGCGTTAAGGTTATTGCATCTGCCCTACTTCGGAATTCCCTTGTATATTTAGGTTTATGTCGGACAGTAATGTTATTTTAACAGCTTTTGTGTTAAATTTCACATGTTTTTTCAAACAACTTTGTAGCTTCCTTTATTTTCTTTTTATTAATTTTGACTTTGTAATAGGGACTCTGGAGACTTAAAATTGAAACGCGTTGTAGAATGATGGCTTTTGGAAGTTCCAAACTTCCAGGAATGAATGTCAGCTGAACCTTCTGCTGTCTCACTGCTTTCTATTTAACTGAGTACCTAGTATTTTGTGTTCCAAGTATTTTGAGAATGAGTGTGATCTGTGGATTATTTATAGAAGAATTCTTGGACATATTTTTTGTTCTGAATCTCTATCAAAAAGTATTTGTCTTTGGAGTTCAGTAATGTGAAAACAAGCAGTTTTGACTGGACAGTGTGATCACCAATTATATCTATTTTGCACATAATCAAACCCTTACAATCATGTTGTATATCATTTAATCCTTACAGTCAAGTTGGATAATTTACAATATCATCAAAAATTCACTTATACCAGTAGTTTCAACAGCTGCCTAAAATATTAATAGCAAATATGTAGTGCTTAGGAAAAAATACTTAAGAGATATGGATGACTTTAGCATGTATTTTAACAAAACCTTCATAACATTATGAAGTAATTCTACACTATTTTTACTGCTTTGTAATCACAATTCCTGCAAAGAAAATGGAGCAGTCTGGAAAGAAGGGGTTAATGCTCTCCGATGTACACACAAGTTTTCTGCTACTAGTATATCTGCTGCTTCATTTAACTTTGTTTTTATCCATTGTATGTTATCCACCACCACACACAGGAGACAAGGAGTGCTTTAATATTCAGATTGCAAGGTGAAATATACTTCTTGCATCCATTACTGGAACAGTTTAAGTGTTGGTTTACCTCTAACTTCCTAGTGCCAGGATTAATAATGTCTGGCAAATGCATTAATATGGTGAAAGCAACAGGAGATGGCAAGGCCTTTCTCATAACACATTTCAAGCATATCTTCAACTTTTTTTAAAGTGCCTTTTATGGTAGACAAACAATGGAAAATTATTATCCTTGTACTGAAAAGCTGTGGTTATTTCACTTTTCTTCCAAAGACAGTGAACTCCTGTAAAATTTAATGCAGGCCAGTAGTGTATTTTTTAAAAGGAAAAGTGGGAAATAATTGGAAATTCCATAACTCATGATAATTCCATAGCTCATGTGCTCTGCAAGCTAGGAAGATACTGAAGCTGGGAAACACAGTGCAGGTAAGAAACACCCTCGGGGACATACCACAGCACACATGAATGTAAGGAGCACCAGGGCTTTGCTGCTAATCAGGTCATCTGTTCTTCTGAAACTGCAATCTCTGCAAAGGAGCCTTTCCTACACAGTATATTTTGTCAGATTCAAAACGGGAGGAAATTATGTAGGAGTTTGATTATTTAAATTATAGCTACAAATAGAGTTTATATAAGGACCACCAACAGACCTAGATATTTTAGATTAACTCAGAAATTATAGAAATTTATATTAAAGTGTAATGGCAATTATCTAGGGTCTAAGCTTTAATCTCCTATGAAGTCTGTCAACAAAAGCCAACTCATGCATGGCCTGAGAAAGCATTCCTGAATACAGGAAAAAAATGTTGCTAACATCCATGAGCAGAGTGTTGTAAGCTTAAACAGAGATACCTTTAATGTGGAGAAGCAAAACAAAATTGTCAAACTTTGACAACCACAGAGATCAAAGATTTGTGCAGTAGGTCTGTAAAGAGTTGAGTCCTCCAAAGTTTAAACATACATCTAAGAGGCAACAATTTCTGCATCAGATTTTATTGAGCAGAAGCAGCTCCTAAAGTTAACAAGTAAGAAAGTAATTTAAGCTTGTCAAAGGCCATGCACAGTTGAGCTCTCTGCAGCAAATGAAGATTCTCACAGTAAAACACTAATAAGGAATAAGGGAATTTTTTAAATTAACTTCATTCTGAATGGCAAGGAATTTTTTTTTTTAATAGCATCATTTTGAGTAGCAAAATGAAAATTTTTTAAACTTGTAAAATTGAGCTGACTCTTCCAAATGCTGCGACACTGGCAAATACTCTCCCTGTGCAGACTAATCCCTTAGTGGCTTGTGAAAGCTGACCTTGTTGGTCACTCCACTTAAATTACTGTAAAAGAACGGAGATGTTCAACATGTTCAGGTGGAAAAAACAGAATAATTGGTGCTGTGGAACTTTGAATCAAGTCCTGGATCCTCTTGGAATTAACATAGTACGGTCCTTGCCCTGGATTTCTCTTACTCACGTTACATCCATGAGGATGTTAGTAGCTTCTGGATTTCTCCCAAGGAAATCCCAGGCTGGACTATCATGTAGTATGTGGAAACTGTGTTCTACAGATTTCAGATATATATTATTTATATATATTTCACAAATAGGCTGATTTATCTAGAATACATTTGAATTCAGCAGCTCTTTGATTTTCAGAAGCCTTACCCGATGTAACAATTTATTACCTTAGGATAAGTTATACTGATTTATACTAAGAAATGTATACAGCAGCCCACTTAAATTTTTTCCAAATCAGTTATTTTCCAAAAGTTTGGTTGTATCTAATGCATTTGTTCCATGAATTTTACCTGAATTTTGCAGGTAGGATTCATTTAGAATCGGTTTGCCAAAGAGACAGAAGCCTTAGGAAAAGACAGCATAGAAGGAAATACTGAGAGAATTTTATGGAAAGGAATAAATGCCCTGTGGTCACCTTAAACAGCTCATACCTGCAGCTGTACCCGTGGTAAGGGTAAGGCAGGTGTTGGCTTGGTGGTGCACAGAATACATTTCTACAGCCATTGCAGGTCTAACTGGTCAGAATGCTTTTGCAGGTGTAGAAATCCCAAGCAACCACAGGGATATCTGCTGACTTCTCAGGTATGCCTTATTGAAGAAAGAAAATAATTAATTTCCAGAATTATTCAGCAATCATTTTATGCCTCCCAGATTGATTGTTGAAGACTTTGTTTTGAAAAATGGCACACTTAAACTCTCAGCTGCTGTTTGCACTTGCACTTTCCAAAGTAATTTGGAAGAATTACTTTTCCAGCATTTAAACTTTTTCTTTGGGATGGTTTTTTTTTTTCTTATTTTGAATTTTTGTCTTACGTTCCAGCATGCATTTAGCCCTTGGCAGATTGAAAGGTGTCTCTGTCAGGAAACATCATCTGAGGGAACACAAGATACTACACAGCACAAAAAAAAAAAAGGTGTGGTGTGGGAGGAGAGAAAACATCAGAAGCATTGCAAAAATACCTTTTTGTTTTGTGTTCCACAGCTTTGAAACTTTTCAACAGCTTTGAACCATTAAAAAGTGTAACTTGCTGACAACTTTTTACACAGAATGTCAGCTTTGTGTGATTTGAAACAGCTGAGATAATAACTCCCAAATGAGAGGATTATAATACTGAAAGGAACCTGAGTATGTATTGTACCAGCAGCACCTCTCTATTAATGACTGGTGTAGATCAATTGATAGAATAGCCAGCCTTTTATCTGTACTCTTCTTAAGAGTTCATTTCTACTGGAGTTTTCTTCTACTAAACTGAATGAAAAATGTTTCCTTGGAACTGTTATCAAATTTTTTTTGACCCGTATGCTACTGCAAAACCACTAAACCAATACATGTCTTTTAAACAAATGTAGAGAAAATGATAGAATAGTAGAGATGTGTGAGCTGAGAATGGTTTTTAAAGTTTGCCATGAGGTGTCAGCAGCTCTTTAATTTTCAGTAGCCTTTTCTGACATGAGGATCTCACAGCAATTTAGAGAGCTTCTTGCTCAAACTCTGTCAACATTGTTGGAATATTTTCCTCAAATAAAGATTTCTATTTTAGAGGTCGTTAAATATTTCCATGTGGCTAACAGAGATGAGTTTGTCTGTTTGTTATAAATGCAGATATATCTATGAATTAGTTAGTAAATAAAAGCAAAAAAAATTTTGTAATGTTTTTCTTCTAATAAGCTCAGTTAATTTACCTGCTGTTCATTATGTTTACTACCTTCATTAAGTTAAGAAGTGCATAATTTCTGTAAAAAATTTAAATATTTAGAAATTCAGTAATAATATACATCAAGAATGTCTTGGAGCTAGCATGTGTAATAAACTTTAGAAATTATTATGAATTTTCAAGTTAGCATGTTGAATTTCTTTGCAAATACTGTATCTTCAGGTTTCCCCAGGTGGCAATGTGTGTTAAGAAATGAATGTCTATGTCTGGAAATGCTGTTCTTGCCATTTTTATTTTTGGAAGTTATTTTGCTGTTGAATGTAATATTAGTCTTGGGTTTAAGAAAGCCTTCAGAGGGAAAGTAGAACTGGAGGAAAACCATGACAACTGTGTTTCTTAGCATAGTGGGCTCCAGGTAAAACTAAAACCTTATCCAGGCTAAAGAGATCAAATCAAAGCCAATATTCAGATAAGCTCTCCTACTGTTATCCTATATAACCTATTGTTATATTCTGTCTGTATCTCAAATACGTTGAAAGCTAAGTAGGCTCAGAAAATTGGTCTTGAAAAGCTGTATCCTAAAATGAATGTTTGCTGGAAAAAGGAATATATTCCTGTACCAAACCCCTGGAAAATGATAAGAATTGACCTTAAGCACTATGGTTTTGCTTTCAGATGCTAGGACTTACCCTTCCTGCTAATCCTGAAAGTGCCTCTTACATTTTGTAACAAACCAGTATTTTGTAACATCCATAATGATCTACAAACCTGAACTCTGACATTCAAAGCAACCTTCAGTGTAGGAGGACTGACAGGTCATAGCAGTCTGTCGGTGCTCAAACCTGCAGATTTCGGAGAAACCAGAGTTTAGCCTGATATAGGTGCTTCTTTTCCCTTAATGGTGGGTCATCGCACCTGAACACCACATTTTTGTTCTGAATGATATTTCATGAGTCAAGACATGCAATGTGTGCAGAAAAAACTGCAGTATGTTTAATCATTTTTCTTTCTCTTGAGCACATGAGACAAAGGAAGGTGTGAGGAGGATATGGCCTGAGCTGGCTAGTCTGTATTATTATCTAGCATGTGTGGAAAGTGATTTAAGATCAATAGGTCACACTTCACTTTGAAGTTCAGATACTGCCACATCTTTTTGAAAATATGATCCTGAAATGTGCTGAGCACCCTGGCTGAAGGCCAGGAAAACACATAAACACATGCTTAACTCTAATCATAGGACTAGGCCCCTTGTGTTAAAGTTGACATGTGCTGAAGTGCTGGTCTGGACTCGTGCCAGAAGGTTCAGCATCCTTCAGGACTGATTCCACAGCCAATAAACTAAGGGCTGCAGCTTAACAGTAAGCCTAGGATTCTGTTTACATTTCCTGCTTGCATTTTAAAAATAAACCAGTGATTGTTATACACATAGAGTCCTTGGTCCTTTGAGAAAATTGGCATAGATGGAGGGACAAAAGTTCATTTTAACAGTTGCAAGGATGTTAAATGAACAGGATGTTCACTTCATTTGGCTGTGTGCAAATCACCTCTTTCCCAAACAATCTCTTAATGACCTGCTAGCACAAAGCTCTTCAATGTCCAACAGAAGTCTTGAGCTGGCTTTTGCAATGATCTCAGGTGTCAGTGCATTATTCCTGAACTTCCATGGCAGAACTTAAGTTCATTCCCATTTCTAAGTAGGCAGATTTGTCATTTGAAAATGGCCAAGGTTTATTCTGATTGTTTCTGGCAGTTGCAGAAGGTAAGAACTAACACTGAGACTTACAAAAAATTGGAGTTTCTAATGGGCTGAAATCCACTCCAGCCTAGAAAGAGTTTGTATCTTTACACTGTGAACACAGATGGTAGAGCTGGGGTGCATAGCTATGAAATAAACTTTCAATAAAGGTAGAAGACATCTCTGCAGGTGACTGTGCAATGTCAAAGACAGATACAAACCTCCACTATTTTATCTCCAAGCTCTCATTCTCCCTATAATCCTTCTTTCACCATCAAGCAGAAGGTGACTTTTTCTAGCAAAAGAACTTTGCAAAGTTCAAATTAAACATACCTCAATGTCCAACTAAATAAAAACTTTTAAAAGTCCCTAATATGCTTACAGATTATGCTGGTTTCTCCCTGGTACATACAAAAGATTGGCTAAAATTTGCATTGGTTAGTAAGAGTGCAAAAAAACCTATTTTTGAATGTTTTTTCCTAAATAATTGAAACTAAATCAAACAAGCTAAAAAAACTGTGTATTGAACAATTTCTTAAGGTTTAACAAATTTAAAATTGTCTAATTGTTTTAGTTCAATAACATTTCTGTCACTAAATACATCAGAGAATTATGAAAAAAAGCCATTCTAACTGAGAGTAGGAATTATCTAATTCCATGTAAAATCTGGTTTTGCAAGATGTCTCTCTGTCAAATTCAATTTTACAAACATTAGAGTCCTTGAGACCATTAGGTTCTTATCAGACAGAACCAAAAGAACTTCCAGATGTTACTGATCCAATTTTCATGAATATGAGAATGAGAAATTGTTGCCTTAGTGGTAATGCATCCCTTTCTACAGATTCCAAAGAGTACCAAAAGAATGACTCTCCATTAGTGAATGTCTTTTTCTTTCTAAAACTTTATGAAGTTCAAGCCAAGCATTTGATTTTTGTTTGTCGGAACTTAGTTATTAGCAATTAATAGTAAAACCAGTAAATATTTTTTTGTGTCTGAGACATTAAGCTCACTCTCAGAGGTTCAAATGTAGTTCAGAAGTCACCTTTTGTTTCTCGTTCTTCAGATGCATAATGGGAATTCCCTTTCCTAGCCTAATGTATTTTTGAATAGGTGTCTGGTATCCAAACCTTTTGGTAGAAAGTGGTTGAAGTAGATGATTTACAAAGTCCATTCCAGGCATGTACTTATCTGTACACAGTAAATTCTTGAGGGTACCCCTAATATTAGCACCTTAATTGTTAGTACCTCATCATATTTAGGCTTCTCACTCCCAATTAGAATAAAATTATTGAATAACGTGACTTTAGTCTATTCACCCCACAGTGACAGAAAACAACATCACCTTGCAGTTAATTCAGAGGCAGTACCCTAATGAATAGATGGTGCTTTTGTGTCTTCTGCCATCAGTTTTGCCCCTTTGTACTGTGACTCCCTGCTAGTGCCTGAAAAACACACTGTGTATGACTGCACTTGGAACTTCTCCACTGTTACCAAGCTTCACAAGTAGAAGCACCACTGATTACTTTGTCCTGGTATTGTTTTTTTGGGGGTAGGGGAGCAGGCCGAATCAAAGATGGAATTTCTAAATTTATACACATTAACTTGATCTGATTGTGTGAAGGAAGTTATTTTAGAGCATTTCCTTTATTTTTCTTAAAAGAGTAGCCTAAAAGGATCTTTTACAGGGATCTTTTTCATATTCTGGTTTTGTTTAGCTATCATCTGCTGTCAAAGGTGTTCAAACAGACCTGAACGATGAGTTGTGGCACTGTGGTAAACTGCCTCCTTTGGAAGATTTTTAGAAGCCCTTCTTTGAAGGTTTGGCCTTTAGCCTATGAAGGTCAAAACACATTTGGGAGCTTATATTATTTGTCACCAGAGAGAGGCTAGGGTAAACCTAGAAGCACATTTCTCTTCAGAATCCACATGACTAAAATTAAAATAGTATGTCTGGTATGTATACAGAAAAAAACCCACTGGATTTTCTTCTGTATTTTCAAATAGATCCAGTAGGCAATTAATCAAAAATAACATATATCACGTGTGTAATATGTTTGTATAAATGTGTCTGTGTATATATCTGTATATAAAAAACATATGCAAAATTCCCATGTCAAAAGATAACAGCATTAATTTATTGGCTCAACAGAATTCTGTAGGCAAAGTCCTGATTCTGTAAGTTTAGAACTTGGGAAACTTGTGTAGCCAGCTCCACTGGAAATGATGATTCACAGATTTTTTTATCTGCAAGTTAAATAAGTAACTCTGTCATAGGGTATTGCTACAGAACCTATAACAAAATTTAGCTCAAGAATGCCTCAGATGCACCTTTCATATACAGAGAAAACTTTAACTTTCAAATTTGATACCCAAAACACTGACAGAAAAGGATGCATGCTTCATGAACTGGTATAAGACCAAAAAAAAAGAAATAATTATTCCATCAAAAGAATTTTTAGCATCATTGTCCATCACTCATTTTCAGTCCTGTTAGGACTAGTAGGAGAATATAAAGTCCTGTAAAAAAATATCCTTGCATTTTAAAGCAGCGTAAAATTTTATTGAAAATTTAGAACTAGATTTTATTAGAATGAGAGAAATTTGAGGGATGTGGAGTTGTCCCAATTCTGCTTTCATTTTCTGTTCTGTTCAGAAAATTACTAAAAGGGTATGGAAAACCCTTTTTTTCTAAGATTTCTTGTACTTCTATAGATACTATAAGCTGAACCAATTCAAAACTCTGGATCTGATTCTCCATATTGCTACATTTTAAAATACAAAAGAGATTGATTAAGGTGAAGGAAAATTCTTCCTAAACTGATTCATAATGTTTGTCATAGGCTGTAATCTAGGACATTGGACTGCATGAAAGAGCTAATGAGTCACTAACAAAGAAAGCAGACTTGTGTTATATTACAGACTCTATCATTAATCTCTTGTGTAGTCTAAGAAAGTCACTTCCCTTCATCTGTCTTGATTCTCTTTTTCCTCTTAATATAAACTTTTAGAGATTAAATTGACAGGCTGTATTTTGATATGCTAATATCAGCCCTAGAGCTCCAAGTGCTGGATCGAATTCATCACACCTGTGTGATTGAAACGTTCCTCCTGTAAGACCTCGCTCTGAAGGTATGGGTTTGGGATTTGTTTGTTTGTTTGCTGGAATGACATGGTACTACTACCCTGTATGTGCACTAGGCCTCCTCTGGATGTTTGCATTTGTGCTGTGTTTTACTAAAGAAAAATACAGGTCCATTGAATAACACTGAGATTCACATCTGTCATTTTTGACAGATTGTACAGCATTACTGTAAAATGGAAACATGAAGAGTGACATTTACTTACAGCTAATTAAACTGATCACTGGAAATAATTTATCTTAAACAAAGTTACAGAGACTCATTCCCTTCTCACTCCCTCCCTTCTCTCCCTTCAGAGAAGAATCACCATTACACCTCTGGAAAGAGGTCTAGTGTTCACACTTCATCAAAGGAGGATCAAACATCTTAAACTGCTCCTTTCCAAGTTAATAGTTTCCATACTACCATTAGTAATTTCTTTTAAGTGAGAAAAGTCCCAATACTGAAAATAGAAGCAAATATCCAAATATTGCAAAACTTTTGTCTGTAATACCTAGTAGACAACTTTATTGGGACTGAAAAACTGTAGTATATTTTTTTACTACAGAATTTTAATTGGATCTAGTCCTGCTCAGCCTCTGCCTTGATGATCTGGATGTGGGGATTGAGGGCACCCTCAGCAGATTTACAGGTGACACCAAGATGGGTGGGAGTGTTGATCTCTGGAGGGAAGGAAGGCTCTGCAGAGGGACCTGGACAGACTCAGTCAGTGGGCTGAGGACAGCAGCAGGAGGTTCACTGAGGCCAAGTGCCAGGTCCTGCACTTGGGTGGCAGCAATCCCAGGCAGTGCCACAGGCTGGGCAAGAGTGGCTGTCCAGCAGAAAGGGACCTGGGGGTGCTGGTCAAGAGCAGGCTCAGTGTGAGCCAGCGCTGGGCCCAGGTGGCCAAGAAGGCCAGTGGCATCTTGGCTGTATCAGCAGTGGTGTGGCCAGCAGGACCAGGGAAGTGACCATTGCTCTGCTCTCAGCACTGGGGAGGCCACACCTCGAGTGCCAAATTCAGTTTTGGGCCCCTCGCTGTGAAAAGGGCATTCAGGTAGTGGAGTGTGTCCAGTGAAGGGCAGCAAGGCTCTGAGAGGTCTAGGGAACTTGTCTTTTGAGGAACAGCTGAGGGAGCCGGGCTTGTTTAGTCTCAGGAGGCTCAGGGGAGATTTCATGGCTCTCTACAACTAGCAGAGAGGAGGTCCTAGTGGAATGGGCCCAGTCTTTTCTGTCTTGCCTGTAGTGAGAGGACCAGAGAAAATGGCTTTGAGATAGGAGATTCAGACTAGATATTAGAAAAAAAAATTCCCTGTTGGTGTGGTCAGACTTTGGAATAGGATGCCCAGGGAGGTGGAGTCACCATACCTGGAGGTGTTTCAGAGGTGTCTGGATCTGGCTCTGGGTGATGGTTTAGTGGTTTAGGGGTTACAGTAGTAGTTAGTGCTGGCTGATGGTTGGACTTAATGATCTTTAAATGTTTTTTCCAACCTTGATAATTCTATGATTTTATGAAATACTGTCAAGTTATGGACATTTAGTGCTCGATATATGGTGCTCATTTTGATGTTTCTGTTGTGCTATTTCTTTCATTGCTCATATAAGAAATAATATTCAGTAAGATGCTTTGTACATTTTCAGCTGAGTTAAACAGCATTGCCCCCCAGTTTGGATTTAACAAAGTATTGTACCAAGTTTTATCATGCAAGCAATTGCATGATAAACATTTATTGAGAAGCGGAGTTTTTTATGCATTCTTTCCTTCCTTCTATGTTGCCAAGGTGACCATGCAGAGATAAACCAGCTTAAAATATAAATAACCATATCCCTGAATATTTCAAATTCAGAATGTCTACTGAGTAACATTAGAACTGTCAGACTTACACAAGTAATCGTATCTGAAAGATCCTGCAGCTTTTAGTTACATTTCCTTTAAGGTTATAGCCTCACAAGAAAGCAAACCACTGAATTATTTTTTCCTCCCATAACTTGCAATGCAGCAGTATTCTGCTGTAGGAAACAAATTATTCAGAAAAAGCAAATCCAATACAAGACTCAGAATTACTGTGATGTCATACTATGATGACAGCCTCTGGCAACCAGTCTTTAGCTGATAACCTCCAATGTAAAATTTTTACAGAAGTTCACCTGATTGTCAGCAACTAAACTGTTGTCAAGCACTGGCTTAGGTTTCCTTTCAAACACTTTTCCAATTTTTTAGATTTCAGCTTTATGGAAACAAAATTCTCCCCAAAAAGATGAAACTGAGACATGTAGCTCCAAGGAGATTTCACAGCTGAAAGACTCAAGGTCATTGTATTTGTTCCTCATATGCTGTTCTTCAAGTGCTTTTAACCCAGTTAAAAGACCCCATTTCAGAGGTTAGTAGCTGAGGGAGTATATGTGCAGCTTCCAGAAAAGGAGCAATGCTCTGGCACAAGAGCTCTACAAACTTTTCCTAAAAATGGCTCCTAAAATATTTAAAAATCACTAAAAATGTAATTAAAAATCCTTACAGAAGAATCAATACTTTTCTTGTTTTTCAGATGCAGAAAAGGGTAGTTTCCAAAAATCACACACTAGTGACATGCATTCATATGTTTTTCCTCTTTTAAGAATATGATTCCTTGACATAGGTCAGCCAGTAATCCAGGCAAGGTAATACTGGCTGAATTTTTTGGTGATTTACCTGGGAAGAAGAAGAACTAAGTTTAGAGTTTTTCTCAGACACAAATTATCCTTTTCCTGTGTGTCAGAACAAAGTCTGATCCAGAAGGTTTCATGCAGGCTGCAGCTCACCTGCTCCCTCCCATTCTTTTCTCCATCTCTGCTATGCTGGACTGGATTCCACACATTTGGCAAATGTTACCACAGCTGTTGTGCCAGGTAAAGGAGACTGCAGGGTTAATCAGCCAGTAAGGAGCTGAAGCCTTCCTCCCCTCTCAGGAAGGAAGAACACAGAATTTACCATGTGGCACCGTGGTGGCAATCAGCTCATGAGGATTTGTACAGGCATGGTCCACCTTCTTGTTGTCCTTCTCCTTTAGAGAATCTTATGCCCTTCAGGATGTGTTGGATCTTTCCATTTATGTGCTTAGAAAGAGAATTCTGCATTTTTTCCCTTCTGTGTGCCTGTATTCTGCCACTATTTTAAGGAAGCCAGCTCAAAATGAAGTAAAAACTTGTTTTGGTAAAGATTTTCTTTTATTTCTCTAAGACAACAGTAAAAAAATTCCGCTATAAGGTCTTGAAGGGCAAGATGAAAAGCACATTCAGAATTGGAGATGAGGTACAGAGTAAGATGAAGCAGGACTAGAGAGAGACTAAGAGACACAAGTTAGAAAGTGCAACCGGGAGGAAGCAAATACTCAGAAATGTAGCTACAGGTATCAAATACAAGAGGAATGTGTCAGTGGTGGGATGACTCACCGAGCAAATAGGGAAACATCCATTAGTCACACTCACAGCCTAGTTCTCAGGTGGTGACATCTTTAAATGCTATTTAATTGTTCTTAGCTAGAAAGACATTTAACGCTTCTAAGGAACTCTAGCAATTAAAAAGTCTACAGAGAAATACGTATGCAGCAGGTTTTTCCCTCAAAGCTAAGATTATGAACTACTTGACAACATTTTGACAAACAGGTACTGTACACTAAAATAATGGCAATGTGTGCCCTTGGCACTCTTTAGAAGCAACCAAAATTTGTGTCTCTCTGCCCAGAGGAGGTGTGCTCTGAGGAATGATGGAGGGGAGGGCAAACAGGGTGGGACAGAATAGCCAGCTACTGCACATCAGATACTCTATAGCAGGAATTCACGCAGAGAGGCTGTTGAAATAGTGTTCAGTGAATGGCAGTGATTGAAATACTATTCTTATTGTAGACACGAGGCCTGATTCAGATAGGGCATAAGCAGGTGCAGCTTCATTGAAGTCAATAGTGCAGCACCCACTGGGCCTGAATTTAGCTCACAGTAGGACTTGCTGTGAAGTGTATTACACTAATGATAGCTATGGCAACATACTGCTTTCTGCATGACCTAGATGCATTTGCCCCACATAGATGTTTTCACACCAAGACAGTGTTGTTTCTTAGTTTTTTACCAGGAAGAAGATGAAATTGAGAGATGAATTTTTAGGCCCTGGATTATGCCATTCTGTGGGTTTTAACCCATTTCTTGAAGGATTATACAGTGCTGCCCTTCATAGCTAGTAGGTCTTTTGCAAATAGGCTTTTTAAAGATCTATATTAATAGCTCCCCAAAGTTATCTGCAATTTTCTAGTCAACTATTCAGTCATTTTAGTTTATGATAGAAAATATTTAAAGACAGCATTTTATTACTAGCTCCTCCCCAGAGATACCAATAATCAAATTACTCATTTCATTCTTGATAGAAGATATCCAGGGAGCTATATGTTTCACACTTGGGAAAAAAAAGATTTTCCAAGATAAATAGATAGAAAAGCATTTTGTTGGTAAATTTCTGGTTTCAAATTAGAAATATGTTTGCCATGTCTAAAGTGAAAACTTTTTATCTGATTTTTAGTGTTTTACCTGTGTATAAGGGCCTAAAAACTTCTTCTTTATAAAGTCTTATCAAGCACAATTTCCTCTTTGGGAGAGAACTCAATTAAAAGGTTGTGGTTTCTCCTGCAAGTCATGCAAGAATTCACAGTTTATTTTTATGTGGGTTTTTTAGCTTCATTTTAAGCTACATGATAAATTTTTGTGATATATGTATGCCTCTTTCCTGTAAACCTGGTTCTCTTCAACTTACACAAAGCATATTGCCCTGCTCTGCTTTCATGTTTTCTTCTTATTAACAAGACAAGGAAAATATGGGTAAGTTTTAAACAATACTTGTTTTTTTCCTAAAGTTGCAGTGTATTTACTGAGTATATCAGGTTTGTCAGAATAGTCCACCCTTCTCTTTTTTCCGAACTATTACACTATGAAATAACATTAGGGAAATCTTACATAATATACAATGACACAAAAAAGGTCCAGATTAATTTTTGCTTCTAGTTAATTAAGCACACATTTGACTAGAATTGAAGTAGCCTATTGCTAAATCACAGAAAAAGTTGAATCCATCAGAATTCTTTAACTCTCTTTCTCAAATTCAAATTATGGACTTGGTTGCCGCTCTTGGATTTACTGGATCCTCTCTAATCTGTGCATATTTTTAAATTCTTTACAAAATGGCTTCCTCAGCACAGATCATGATTCTACAGAGGAATCTAGATCAAAAGTCACTGATGGTGCTGAACAGAAATATGGTCCTCACCGGTGCCGGAATGATAGAATCATAGAATTGTGAAGGTTGGCAAAGACCTCCAAGACCATTGAGAACAACTGCTAAGCCAGCACCATCGTGTTCACCACTAAACCAAGTGCCATATCCACAGGTCTTTTGAACACTTTCAGGGATGGTGATTCCAGCATGTCCCTGGGCTGCCTGTTCCGATGCCTGACCACACTTTAGATGAATAAATTCTGTCTAAGAGCCAATCTAAACTTCCCCTTGTGTAATCTGAGGCCATTTCATCTTGTCAACCTCCTTTCACGCAGTTGTAGAGAGCAATAAGGTCTCCCCTGAGCCTCCTTTTCTCCAGGCTAAACAACCCCAGCTCCCTCAGCTGCTCCTTGTCAGACTTGTGCTCCAGACCCTTCACCAGCTCCGTGTCCCTTCTGTGAACTGCAGCATCTCAACGCCCATCCTGAACTGAGGGGCCCAAAACTGAGCACATGATTCAAGGTGTGACCTCACCAGTGCCATGTACACAGGGACAATCACTGCCCTGCTCCTACTGGCCACAGCCTTTCTGATCCAGACCAGGATGCCACTGGCCTTCTTGAACAGCTGGGCACTCCCTCGATTGTGTTCAGCCACCATGGGGAAACGTAACATTGCAAGGAGGATCATCTGGAAAAGCTGATACAAATGATAAATTTTTGTGATATATGTGTGACTCTTAGCTGGTAGCTGGGGCACAGCTTGAACAACTTGGTACAGAGCAGTAAGTTATTTTAATTATTTTCACTAATCAAAAAAATTTGCTTACATTTATTTTAACTAATTTGAGTTTGGTCTGTAAATACAATTAATGCCTGGGCATCAAACCTACTGTATTACACAGTATACAAAGATAGCAATCATGTCAAGACTTTTAATTGATTGAACAAAATGTTTTCAATGAAAATAAAAAGAAATAACAGTGAAATGTAATAATGATGAAATCGACAAAAAAAACCAGTCCTATCACAAAACAATTAGTTTTTACCGCTTTTTGCTAAAGAGCATAGACTTATGAGAAGTACTTTTTAGTTAAAACCAGTATTTTTTAAAATAAAATTGCTTTATCCTTCCAAACTGTGAGACCCCTCCTGAACCAGCAGAGATTCTATCAGTTTCATGCAAATTTTATGGTTCCTAATTGTAACCTTTCCTTTTTTAGGAATGGAAGGAGTAATGTGAGGCTTATCATGAGTTTCAGTCTCTTATTCAAAATTGTTGACATACTGGGAGAAATCAGACATTTGTTTTTAATTAGGATACTTGAAACATTTTTAAAAGCTTTAGATTCATCTGAGTTTCTGAAGCTCAAAGTGTTGAGCTGTTGTGGCAGTTTTGTGTTTGAAACTGGAATGCCATCTTGCATCTGAAAGCTGATCTTGCATCAGCTTGTGTTACACTGCCTCTTGCTCTTAAAAGCAAGCAAGATTTTCAGATCTGCTTGATTTAAATCCCAAAGAATTTAGTTCACTGATTCTGTGGTCACTTGAAACAAATGCTTAAAGGGACTAAAATACAATATTCTATTCAAAGGCTTTGATTCATGTAATACAATTGTGAGAAATTTTTTGTGGCCCTGTTGTATTTATGGAACAATCACACAACACTTCACATATGCTAATATTTGTTGAGATTTGGATTTTCCAAAGCCTATTGCTGTAAAATTGGAGACTTATCAGGACGTGAAATACTAAAGACTACACAGAAAGCTGTAGCAAAGTGGGGGAATCTCGAGTTACAAAACTCTGGATAAGCAATTGGATGGTCCAGGGCAAGAGATCACTTGATGACTAAGATACATCATGAACAACCACAGAGGAATGAAACAAGGACAAAGAATAATTATTTATGGTGCTGTGATTAAAATTGCCAGTTGCTGCAGTATGAAAAGCTTCCTGAGGTAACATGACTACATGACATGGTTTTGGAGTCATACTCTGCAATTTAATTCCCCTGCCCCCAGACTCCAAAACCACATGCTGCTGACTTGCTTTTCCTCCCCCATTGGTGGCTGGAGAGGATAACTGGGGACACAAAGGGCAAACATCACAGGCTGAGATAAGACCAACTTACTGGAAAAAAACATGAGATAAGAGAACAAACAGTAACAGCAACAATATTAGTAACAAAAATGCATGAAAGAGAGAGCAGGGAGCACAACCCAATCCCACACAAACTGCTCTCTCTAGTCAGGATCAGCAGTACTCCATTACTCTGCCACCCTTGCTCCACTGGAAAGAGACATCCCTCTTTTCTAAAGCAAGAGTCCTGTCCCCTGCCCCACTACAATGACACGAGATGGTTTTAAATAACATTAGGGTCTTGGCCATACCACATGGCTCCAGGCTCCACCTCCTCATGACTCCTGCAAAAAATTAAGACTTGGCCGAAACCAGAACACAGCACTTCAAAAAAAAAAAAAAAAAAAAACCCAAGAAAACAAAAAGCCAACTAAAACAACTGTGATGGAACACTGCTTCCAAGTTCCTTGGGTAGTTGAATTTCTTAATATTGTTGACAGTAGTGAGAATAAAACCATACATCTGAAACAGTGTACTGTTTTTTTCCTTCTGGTTTATTGGACTTTCATTGTGTAGGTTTTCTTTTCCATCTCTCCAAGTCAGGGAAAATTATTAAGAAAGAGAGAAAGATTTCTCTAATGAGTCTACACATAATGCAAAATTTATATGGCATCATGTGCAGCAGGGCAAAGCATGACATGATGAAGAAATAAGAAAGGAAATTTTCCATGTTTTTTTGGAGGTAAGAATCCTAGTTACTACTGGCCATCATGACCTACTCATTCATTTTAGGAAGAAGTGGATACTTTCCATGGGAGAAGCTTAAGCATCGGATTTGCTCCTTGGAGCATTAATAAAGGGGCTCAGTTAGCTTCATCTCATTATTTTACTATGAGTATTGACTTTGGCCTAGAGTCATGTATAGATAAAATGGTGCAAGGGCTTGTCCTAAGTGATTACTCAGAATTACAAATCATTTCACATGTAACTGAATACTGCAGCCTAGCTGGCACTCTGCCCCTTTCTTTTCCCACCTGCATCTTTCCAGCATCCCACTCTGCACTCTTTCCTGCCCCAATAAGAGAATGAATCTAGTTTTGGTTAAATGGATAATTAATCTTACTCACTGAAAGTGGACTTTTAATTCACCAGCACAGGGAGAACACACATGACTATCTCATAGAGTTATGCCAACAAAGATATAAGAAAAATATCCATGGTAGCCTGGTAGCAGGCAGACAGCACGGAGTGTAAACATGTGTGTGCCCTTTCTCTAAAAGAGTAATTAGACAGGACTGGGGTTTTTTTGGTGTTAGCAATTGCCTGATGATTTCTGAATACATAAAAGGTTATCCACTAAATGTGTGTGTTTTAGAAAGGAATGAGCACGAAAGTAAGAAAGATAAATTTTAGTTGCTCTGGGATTCTAAAAGCCCATTATTTTTAAGAGTGCAGAGAGGATCAATAAAATAAAGAGACACATAAAAGCTCAAGATACTCTTGGAACATCCAAATAAAATAAAATAGAAAGTGCAATGTTCAACTTACAGATTACAAGACAGGAGATGAAAAGAGAGATTTTAGGGATATACCAGGTTTCTGGAGTACATCTTCTGTGGTATATTACAGCAATTTTCCCCTGAGCAAGATCCTAGCAATTTTTCTAAAGTTTGTTTCATATCTAGACTTTGTGTGAAGGAAGAAGAATCTTGAAACAGTTACTTTGCACAAGTACCTATGATCAAGGATAAGATTTAATATATATTCCTGCTTAGTCAGGTATCAAGTTCCCATAAGGTCACAAAGCCGATTTTTCTCCCAGTTTTGTACAGGTCTAAACAGAATAAAAATTCTTTCTGTGAGCCACATGGTACCTATGATATATA